>NC_091757.1:20402857-20660357 GCF_043380555.1 Nothobranchius furzeri
TCAGTGGTGTCTGTTTGTTGCAACCAGCAGGTACAAAAACTAACTTGTTTTTATTTGACTATTTTTCTGTCCTGCCTGTTTATTATCTTCCTGCATCTCCTCTCAATCCTAAAGAGAAACTGCTACCTGGGTTCATATATATTCACCTTATGAGTTACCTTTGAGCTGCAGTTCTAAAAGATCTACCGACCGCAAAAACAGCGGAGTGCGCACCGGCCACATCAGTTAGGTGCGTCACCGAGGACAAAACAGGTGATGCGCCCCGATCCACAGCAGCGAAAAGCATCAGGCACAAATAAAAGAATAAAAGACAGAAAACATTAAAGGAAATGAGCCGACATGAACGATCGCGTGTTAAATTAGTTTTTGAGGTGGCGACACCTGATTTGATAACGTTACTGTGGCCGTGCTCAGGACGCAGATGTCTGGAGCGCATCAACAATCAGAGCTTTGCATGCACAAGCTGGTTAAGGTTAGGATGGGGTGAGGGGAAGGTTAAATTGCAAGAGGGTAAACGTCACAATTTGGTTAACTGTCCGTTTTACGGCGGGTGTCAGTACCGATGCTCTGGCACAGCGCGTTGCCTCCCGACGTGCAGGAGCTTGTCACCTGCTGACAGCAGGCTGCTGTCTTTTCCGTGGACTGCATCTTGCCGGTCATTATCACGTGACAGCGACTAGTCGATGACAGGCATAAAAAGTCACTACAGAGCGGTGAAGTTGACTAGTTCATACAACCCCTATTGCTCCCCAGAGTGTTCTGCAGCATAATCAGCACGTTCTCTTTGAACTTGATATCAAATTTTCGCCTCCTCTTCGTCTCCGCACGGTTAAAGTTACCCTCGCGGTCTATCACTGGCAAATCAAAAGTGAGACGGATGACACAACCCCCCACCCCCGTACTTGCTTGTTACCACATTCCACCCGGCCACAATAAAATACCGGCCATTATTCACCTCCGCCGACTCCGACCAAAATGTGATACCCGGCAGTTAATTAAATACAGGCTAATATTAGAGGATTTACGGTAGTTTGGCTGGGGCGGAGGTTCTCCTTAGGAGTTTGTCCATGTATGAGGAACAGGAGAAGAGACGGCTAACAGGTGGATTTGGACCGCCTTTGCAATGATCTGATCAGTAATCAGTGGTGGACGTTTGAGATTCCAAGGATCAGACTGAGAAGCCAAATGTCCTCCTGGTCTGCCGTCCCATCCACACAGTTGGCAAAGTCTAAAGTGATTTTATGGATCACAAAACAATAAAAGACCAAAGGTAATTACTAAAATTCATTACAGAGACATGGTTTCTGATGCACCTCTTCTAGACTGTCCAGAATAAAGCAGCATGTGAACAATGCAAAGTTCTTGGTGCAGACAAAAGGAGTTTATCTCCTCTGTGGGACCAAAGCTTTGGGATGCCAACACTCAGATGGTGTCAGAAAATACTTCAAGTGTCATCAAGTCAGAAACCAAACTTCAAAGAGTCCAGGTCACCTGTTAGATGATCCAGCAGCAGCCCCTTCTCATCGTGGCACATGACAGTAGTTTGTTGTGCTTTGAGGTGATTTGTGGTGTCAGTACCTGCTTCAGGCAGCAAGCTGTGCAAACAGAGCGGGAGGGATGTGTTGGGATTGATTGGAGGCTAAAGGTGGGGAAGTGGTGCCAACAGGTCTGGACTCTGCAGAGTGGAACCAGTCAAATGTACCATTGTTTGATTTGAAACCAAGCAAAGGTTATTGGAGTTTGACTTTGGTGGTGCAGCTGTATTGTTGTTATTCCTAAGAATGAAGAGACACCAGGCTGGTGGAAGGATTCAGCTTCATAAGTGTCTGTTCTGGAGGAGATTTCCTTCTGCACTAAGGTTAGCCTCCTTCTTAATACTGATGCTGCATAGAAGGGACTTGGAAATGTGTATCTTCCACAGTCACTTGTTATTTTGAACTATATTCATTTATTTTTACTTATTTTCTGTTTTGTACTTGAAACCACATAAATTTTCAATATAACTTAATTTTTTTATTTAACAAAATAAGTCAGCTGTTGCCTTTTACTATATTGTTTTCCATTACTTTAGCATGTATTAAGTAAAGCTAGTAGAGTCCTTGGCTCCTCTGGTGCTGATGCAAATGTCACCAGACATCCCAGTAATGACTGTGTCGACTGCTTCATATTATTTAAAATCATCATATTGCCCGAAGTACAGGGCGAGGAGGAGGAGTAGCAACCATTTTCATTTGGACTTATTAATCAATCCCTTACCAATTAATAGCTACAGTTCGTTCGAACATCTTATTCTTAGTTTTCCTAATCCAGATTGCAAAACTGTAAAACCACTCTTGTTTGTAGTTTTATATCGTCCACCAGGCCCTTACTCTGAGTTTTTGGATCAGATCTCTGATTTTTTATCTGATTTGGTGCTAAATACTGATAAGGACATTGTAGTGGGGGATTTTAATATTCATGTGGACATTGAAAATAATAGCCTCAATGTAGCCTTTAGTAATATCTTAGACTCAATTGGTTTTACTCAAAGAATACATAGCTCCACCCACTCCTGCCATCATACATTGGACCTTGTGCTTACTTATGGCATAGAGTGTGAGGAGATAACAATCTTTCCACATAATCCAGTCCTCTCGGACCACTTTCTGATATCCTTTGAGTTTTTTATAACTGAGTTCTCGGGACATGAAAGTAAATTTCACTATAGTCGGTCTCTATCTGACAACGCTGTTGCGTCTTTTAAATCAACTGTTCCATCTTTACTGTCCTCAGCATCTCAGAGGCATGTAGCAGAGGGCAATATTTTCAGTTCTAGCCCCTCACAAATTGATGCCTTAGTTCATCATGTTAATTCCTCTTTACGTGTGGCATTAGATGATGTAGCCCCTTTAAAAAAGAAGGTAATTAGGGACAGGAAGTTGGCTCCTAGGTTTAATTCTCATTTACGAGCCTTAAAACAAAACTCTAGGAAATTGGAGAGAACATGGCGCTCTACGCACCATGAGGAGGCCTACCTATCCTGGAAAAATAGTCCTGTGCTTTATAAAAATAAGCTTAGACAAACTAGAACTGCTTATTTCTCAGCCCAAATTGAGGAGAATAAGCATAATCCTAAATTTCTTTTCAGTACAGTTGCTAAACTTACACAGAATCATAGCTCTGAGCCATCTATTCCCTTAGCCCTCAGCAGCAATGACTTCATGGGATTTTTACAAGTAAAATTAATTCTATTAGAAACAAAATCTTTAGCATCCTCCCTAATGCGATTTCTTCTTCCTCAGTAAGTGAGGCAGCATCAGAGGTGACTCTAGAACCTCATCTGTGCTTGAACCGTTTTGATCCAGTTGAGCTTTCAGAGTTATCAAAAATATTAGCTTCATCTCAACCTTCAACTTGCATTTTGGATCCAATCCCAATCAAATCATTTAAAGATGCATTTCCTTTGGTTACTGCCCCCATTCCAGATATAATCGATCTATCCTTAGTAAATGGGTATGTACCACGAGATTTTAAGGTTGCTGTAATCAAACCTTCACTTAAGAAGCCTTCTCTGGATCCAGATGACCCAATGAATTATAGACCAATATCTAACCTTCCATTTTTATCCAAAGTCCTGGAGAAAATAGTGGCCATCCAAGTATGTCAGCATTTAAACACCAATGCTCTGTTTGAGGAATTTCAGTCTGGTTTTAGAGAGTATCACAGCACTGAAACTGCATTAGTGAGAGTTACAAATGATATTCTCATGGCCTCAGATAAGAATCTTGTGTCTGTTCTAGTCTTGTTAGATCTCAGTGCTGCCTTTGACACAGTTGATCACAATGTTCTTTTAGAAAGACTTGAACATGTTGTAGGGATCAAAGGAACAGTGTTAGGCTGGTTTAAATCCTACCTGTCTGACAGATTTCATTTTGTAAATGTACATGACAAATCTTCTTCATACTCCAGGGTTACTTGTGGAGTACCACAGGGTTCAGTGCTTGGACCAATTCTTTTTGCTATATATATGCTCCCAATTGGTAAAATCATTAGACAGCATGGGATAAACTTCCACTGTTATGCTGACGATACTCAGTTATATTTATCCATTAACCCTGATTAACCTAATCGGTTGGGCAGATTGCAGGCTTGTCTTGAGGACATAAAAAATTGGATGACTCTAAACTTTTTGCTTTTAAATCAAGACAAGACGGAAGTTCTCATCTTTGGACCAGAAATCCAGAAAAGGAAATTGCTTAGCCAATCACCTGACCTGAATGGCATTACATTAATCTCTGAGAACAAAGTAAGGAACCTTGGTGTTATCTTTGACAAGGAAATTTCATTCAAATCCCAGGTTGAACAGGTTTGCAGGATTTCCTTTTTCCACCTTTGGAATATTGCTAAGATTAGAAGCATCCTTTCCAGGAGTGATGCTGAAAAACTAGTTCATGCATTTATTACATCAAGACTGGATTACTGTAATTCATTACTCTCAGGAAGTCCACAGAATGTAGTTAAAAGTCTTCAGCTTGTCCAAAATGCTGCAGCTAGAGTTCTGATGAGAATTAAAAAGAGAGATCATGTCTCTCCTGTCTTAGCTTCCCTACATTGGCTACCTGTTAAATTCAGAATAGATTTTAAGATCCTCTTTCTCACATATAAAGCTCTTAATAATCAAGCTCCATCATACATCAGTGATCTGATTGTTCCATATGTTCCTAACCGAGCATTTTTCTCTCAGACTGCAGGTCTACTGGTGGTTCCCAGAATATCTAAAATTAGGATGGGAGGCAGATCTTTTAGTTATCAGGCTCCTCTCCTGTGGAACCAGCTCCCAGCTTTAGTCCGTGAGGCAGACACCTTGTCTACTTTTAAGACTAGGCTTAAAACATTTTTATTTGATAGGGCCTATGGTTAAAATCTGATGTTAGCCTAAATCTGGACAAGTGGGGGAGTAGAGGGATGTGGAGTCGACGACTCTCCCTTGCCCTGACTCCAACATGCCTCCATCTAAATAGATTATCTAGAGTTATCTATGTAGTTATGCTGCTATAGGCTTAGACTGCTGGAGGATACACTGACCACTTTTCACACTCTACTGCTTTCTTCTACAATCTGCTCTTTAACTGCATTATTTTCTGCAATTTCAGCTGTTAACTTTATTTTCTCTGTAAGTGTTTTTCTCCCCAGAAGAAGCTACAACGACATTCTGCTGAGCTGTGATGGCCTCATGGAGGGGGCCATCGTCTAGCACACTGCTGCTAACCACTAAAACATTCTCCCTCTCCTGATAATAACTTTTTGCTTTCCTTGACGTTGGATGTGCTACTGCTAGTTTATCCATTTAATTATAGATCCACTAGGATAAATACAATAAAGTTTATCTCTCACCAAATAGAATATTTATTAATACATCACAATATAACTATAGACACATGTCTTTGTCTGTGTGTGTGTGTGTGTGTGTGTGTGTGTGTGTGTGTGCGTGCGTGCGTGCGTGCGTGCGTGTGTGTGTGTGTGTGTGTGTGTGTGTGTGTGTGTGTGTGTGTGTGTGTGTGTGTGTGCGTGTGTGTGTGTGTGTGTGTGTGTGTGTGCGTGTGCCTGCTCTGTCTTCTCGATCTCCAGTGAGTCGTGGAGGATGACTGCTTATACTGAGCCAGGATTCTCTGGGGGTTTCTTCCTGTTAAGAGGGAGTTTTCCTCTCCACTGTCGCTGCATGCTTGCTTAGTATGAGGATTGCTGTATAGTCACTGACACTAGTCAGTGACTTGATACAATTTGCTGGATTCCTTATATAGGAAACATTATTTCTGATTGGCTTAATGAACTGACCTGAATTAGAATGTTTATTATGTGAAGTGCCTTGAGACGACTCTTGTCGTGATTTGGCGCTATATAAATAAACTTGAATTGAATTGAATTGTGTTAGTGTCACTGATCTTCCCAAGAGCCAAACACACAAAATTATATTCAATTCAGATCTGTTTATTTATATAGCACCAATTCGTGACAAGAGTCATCTCAAGGCACTTCACACAGTAAACATTCCTATAGGGAGCCTAAATCTCCCTTTCCGTTCGGCTCACGGGTCCCCGGAAGAATAAAAAAATGAAAGCAAGTCAACGGGGCTAAAAGAGCTATTTTCTTATCCGCTTTGCCTTACGCCCTGGATCGCACACATGTTGTACTGAAATTTAAATAAAATGTAATGGCGGGTGTTTCGACCACGCCAGTCACGTACTTTGAGATTTATCAGCTTGTACAAGTTCGTAATTAGCATGACCACGCCAGAAATCGGCACGTCGCACATGTGACGTCACCACATAATCCCCTCCCCCCAGCGTAGCTGCTTCTGACCAAATGACCAGATTTATGGTGGTTCTTTCCTCCTGTGGGAAGTTTGCCGAACTTACAGCCCTTTTCCCTCAGTTGTTTCCGTGTCTGGTTCGATGACGTCACATTCGTGAAGTGCATTTGTAGTCCTGGACTGATTTTCACACAAAACCTAAAATACTGTTCCCCCCCTCCCCTCGTTCGAAAATAAGCGCTTTCTTGGTATCAAAATATGTCTTTAAATTTTATGTGAAATCCATCGCACAAAACAAGTAGAATTAGAAAATAGCGTTTTTAGCCCCGTTGACTTGCATTTATTTTTTCGTTCTTCCGGGGACCCGCGGTCCGGAAGTAGATGGGCGTGACTTAGGCTGCCTATGGAGTTCAGTTCATTAAACCAATCAGTCACTGACTAGTGTCAGAGTCCTTACAGCAATCCTCATACTAAGCAAGCATGCAGCGACAGTGGAGAGGAAAACTCCCTTTTAACAGGAAGAACCTCCAGAGAATCCTGGCTCAGTGTAAGCAGCCATCCACCACGACTCACTGGGGATGGAGAAGACAGAGCAGACAGACACACACACACGCACGCACGCACGCACGCACGCACACACACACACCAAGGATGGACCCCATAAATCCAGAACTGATACCAACACGGAAGTGTCAAAAATTACAGGAAGCTTCCTGGCTTCCATGCTAAGCTGTAGTTGCACTGGTCACCTGTGGAGCTGAGCTTCCTGAGGGAGATTACAGAAAAACTGCAGCTGTTTCAGTTGATGTCGCTTCGTTTTGGAATTGCTCAACCGCATTTCTTTTGCTTACAGCCACCAAGAAATTCCGTTAGCTTCTGGTTAGCATGTAGCTGATATCCAGCTGATCTCCAACTGCAGCGGAGTATGGCCAGGGCGCCCAGCTCCAATCACAGCAGTCTGAGGCTCTGCTTGTACTTTAACAGTCCATATTATAGCTGCACAGGTGACCAGCTACTACTGCCTCACTCTGAAGCCAGGGAGCCACACGGGTCGGCTGCCCCAGAGGCATCTTTTGGAATCATAGGATGTTCAAGAAAGAACCCGCCTTTCTCACTTCTGATATGCTAGAAGGGCTCTGCTACGATTGGCTATTTCATTTAGCAGCAAACTATCTTCCCTCGCTAAGTGCAGACTGTCCTCTTTCCACCAGCAAAACAGCTGTTTTGGGGAGTTTTGTAAAGAAAGCATGAACTTAGCTCTATAATAACCATTCTGTCCTGTTTTGTAAAATAATTGTAAAAGTTTTTTTTTATTAAAAAAACTGAAAAACATAAAATGTGAACTTATAATCATGTTGTTGCATTAATCACACTGCTGGACTTACTTTGTATATCGTATTTGTAGCGTACCAAAGGTCAAGTTTTCATCAACATGAACAGAAATTAACTTTTGGTTTGCTGTCACAAACTGCGTCACACATCCAGGGACGCATTTCATCTGTCTGGCCTCCCAGAAAGAAAAAACAGGGATATGCGACATGCCACTGACCAAAGAAGCCATAACATCTTTGCTCAACGCCTCATGCAGAGACTCCTTAAATTTTCACTCTGAATGAAGTTCATCTTCCTTGAATCATAAATGACTTTAAAACGTCATAGGTTGAAATAATCAAATGTGTTGAATGAAGATGTTTGAACCCTAAAATGTTTGAATAATCTGTGCATTTAAAATGAATATTTTTCCTGCAATGATTCATTTCAGATCCTAAATTACACCAGATCAGTGTTTGTTGATTTAACAAGTTAATCTATCAGTACACTCATACATCATACGATTAAAATTAAGGTTTTAACATTCACTTCACTTAAACGTTTAAAAACATTCTCACTTCACACAAAGAGTTAACCCCTCCTTGTATCTGAAGGAAGGTGACTTCTGCCTTCAAACGTGGCAAATTGCCAAATTTATGAACAAAGTTGATATATACAGGAATTATTTCCTGATCAAGTGAGTTTCCAGCTGACTCCTGATCCGGTCAAACCGGTGAGCAAGCATTTGAAACCATCCTCTCTTATGACCTCAAGGTCAAATCCTCTCTGCAATGCTTGTGAGTGATTTCAGACACAACGGCTCTTTCAAGAGCCACCCAACTCCTCAGACAGACATCTAACCCTGGTTGCTTCTCGTGTCCGGTGAAAGCTGAATTCAAAGGGAGCTACGACTCTTTGGGTTCTCACGGTCTCGCCTTTCCTTCGGACTGCCGGGAGCGACACACACAAGGGTTTCGTGGACTCTGCATACTGGCATCGAATGGCTGTAGAAATAAAGTTTAGCTTATCAAGCCATACAGCCAAATTGATTTTACAACCCAGACTCCACAATCTCTCTCAGATACTTAAGAAACCATCCATCCATCCATTTTCTGAACCCGCTTTGGCCACGCAGGGTTGCGGGGGGGGGGGCTGGTGCCTATCTCCAGCAGTCACCGGGCAATTAGGCGGGGTACACCCTGGACAGAGAGCCAGTCCATTGCAGGGCAACACAGAGACACACTGGACAAACAATCACACACACACACCCTTAGACAGACCGATTAACCTAACAGTCATGTTTTTGGACGGTGGGAGGAAGCCGGAGTACCCGGAGAGAACGCACGCATGCACAGGGAGAACATGCTAACTCCATGCAGAAAGAGCCCAGGCCGGAAAGCGAACCCAGGACCTTCTCGCTGCAAGGCAACAGCTCTAACCACTGCACCACTGTGCAAACATTTTGCTAGAACATCTAGCTTCCATCCCATAATTTCATCCACTACATTCAATGACTTCATTCATACTTTTGTCTTGTATAATCATTAGTTTAGAAAAATAGAAACACATTTTTAGAAACGATGTCTGAATTAATATGAAGTGTGTTTCTGGTAAGTCAAAGAAACTAAAGTCTTCTGATTAAACAGTCAAAGACAGATCAAATTGATATTTCATATTTATATGGAATTATCACATCTTATTGATCATTTAATAAATATGTAGCCACTCCTTGATGCTACTTATTAAAGCCAAGTACATAGGATGCACATATATATATATATATATATATATATATATATATATATATATATATATATATGTCTTACCTGGGTATGAAATATGATAAAACTTATTCAAAAGCTGATGAATACATGAAGGTTTTGATTCACATCTGTGACCAGATGTTCGGGGCATTTTGCCTCGTGCATGTGCCACAGTTTTAACTGGTTGACTTGTTGCTTAATGCGTCTCTCCTTTTCTCTTTGATCAGGAAATGGGTTATTGGCAAACATACAGATTAAATCCATAACATACACACACACACACACACACACACACACACACACACACACACACACACACACACACACACACACACACATATATACCAAGTAATGTGTCTATGGTTACATTGTGATTTCTTAGTAAATATTCTATTTGGTTAGAGATAAACTCTATTGTATTTATCCTAGTGAATCTATAATTAAATGAGTAAACTAGTAGTAGCACATTCAATGTAAAGGAAAGCAAAAAGTCATTATCAGGAGAGGGAGAATGTTTAAGTGGTTAGCAGCAGTGTGCTAGACGATGGCCCCCTCCATGAGGCCAACACAGTTCAGCAGAACATCGTTGTAGCTTCTTCTGGGGACAAAAACACTTAGAGAGAAAATAAACACCTGAAATAGCAGGAAATAATACAGTTAAAGAGCAAATTGTAGAAGGAAGTAGTAGAGTGTGAAAAGTGGTCAGTGTATCCTCCAGCAGTCTAAGCCTATAGCAGCATAACTACAGAGATAACTCTGGATAATCTATTTAGATGGAGGCATGTTGGAGTCAGGGCAAGGGAGAGCCGTCTTTACCGACTGTACACTCCACCTCCCTCTACTCCCCCACTTGTCCAGATCTAGGCTAACATCAGATTTTAACCATAGGCCCTATCAAATAAAAATGTTTTAAGCCTAGTCTTAAAAGTAGACAAGGTGTCTGCCTCACGGACTAAAGCTGGGAGCTGGTTCCACAGGAGAGGAGCCTGATAACTAAAAGATCTGCCTCCCATCCTAATTTTAGATATTCTGGGAACCACCAGTAGACCTGCAGTCTGAGAGCGAAGTGCTCGGTTAGGAACATATGGAACAATCAGATCACTGATGTATGATGGAGCTTGATTATTATTTATATGTGAGAAGGAGGATCTTAAAATCTATTCTGAATTTAACAGGTAGCCAATGTAGGGAAGCTAAGACAGGAGAGACATGATCTGTCTTTTTAATTCTCATCAGAACTCTAGCTGCAGCATTTTGGACAAGCTGAAGACTTTTAACTACATTCTGTGGACTTCCTGAGAGTAATGAATTACAGTAATCCAGTCTCTATGTAATAAATGCATGAACTAGTTTTTCAGCATGACTCCATGAAAGGATGCTTCTAATATTAGCAATATTCCGAAGGTGGAAGAAGGAAATCCTACAAACACGTTTAACGTGGGATTTGAATGACATGTCCTGGTCAAAGATAACACCAAGGTCCCTTACTTTGTTCTCAGAGACTAATTTACTGCCATTCAGGTCACGTGATTGACTTAGCAGTTTCCTTTTTTGATTTTCGGGTCCAAAGATGAGAACTTTGGTCTTGATTTAAAAGCAGAAAGTTTAGAGTCTTCCAATTTTTTATGTCCTCAAGACAAGCCTGACGGATTACGTCACACACCACGACGTTGAGTTTCTCATAAACATGGCGTCTGACGCGGAGTTCACTGCGGCTCTTTCCTCTGTTCTAACAGACTTGAGCATGTCTTTAAAACCACAAGAAGCACTAAACACCTTTTTTGACTACATCTAAAAACCTACAGTGTCACGCGGTACAGTTGGCATTTCTGCCTTTTTTCAGATTGGTTATTTTTGAGCTGGCTAGTCCCGCCCCTCATGTGCCTCTCTGCCTGTGAGTAACGAGTCTGGCAGGCCAGCCTACATTAGCCCAGTTCTGGTCGCCTTCAGCAGACTCACTGGCACCACTCCTCCCACTGTGACCAGTGATGTTTCTGAGGCCTTGCCTGCACTGTCAGCATTGTTCTGCCACAGCTGTTTCTCCAGCTTCTTCCTGTAGATGTCTTTAGTCCGTCTGATCTTATATTTAAGCTCCTTCTGGACTTGCTATGCTCCTCTTTGTCAGGAGCCATAAAAGCTTTTTTTCCTATCGTTCAGCAGGGATTTCAGCTCAGGGGTCAACCAGGGTTTCTTATTCGAGAAACACATCACTCTTCGTGTTGGGATGGTATTCTCTACACAAAAGTTTACATACTGAGTGACACAGTGGGTCAGACAGTCAAGGGCATCACCATGAGCGTTGCATGTCTCTCAGTCTGTGGTTTGGAAACCGTCTTCCAGCATTTCTGTGGCTCCCTCAGTCGACACTTTCACTATTTCTTTCTGAGGAGGCTCCCTAATCACCCTGGATGTGTGTTCTGGATTCAGATGAATGAGACTGTGATCTGAGCAGCCGAGTGGAGGGAGGGGGGTGGAGGTGTGTGGTTTTTTTACATTAGCATTCAAGAGGTCAATTGTCCTATTGTCTCTGGTGTGGCACTTCACATACTGGGTAAAGGTGAGGAGGGTGGAGGAGAGTGAGGCATGATTAAAATCCCCACTGATGAGAATGAGTGCATCTGGATGGGCTATCTGCAGCTTCTCCACAGAACTTGGGAACCACTTGTGTGCAGCAACCAGGTCGGCCGAGGGGGGAACGTACACCTTACACCGTTACGTGTGAAAACTCCCTCAGGACATAATAGGGCCGGAGACCTACAGCCAGTAACTCAATGTCTTATGTACAGATGTGTTGTTTAATGGTCACATGTGCCATCTTTCAGTAATAAACACAGCCAGACCCCCACCTTTGCGCTTACCGCTCTGTTCCCTGCTACATTCAGCCTTTTAAATCCTTCCAGGGAAACATCAGAGTCAGATATGAACTCATTTATCACGTAAAAACATCATGCTACACTGTCTGTAGTCCCGCTGCAGCCTGGTCAGCACTGTGAGCTTGTCAGTTTTATTGTACAGAGAATGGACATTTCCTATAATCATGGAGAGTAAATGGTTTATATCTCTGTCTCCTCTCCTAGAACTTATGTCCTGCTCTGCAGCCCCTACATTTTCTCCCGTAGAACTGGCTCTACCTTGAGAGGAGTGACTCCTGTGGACCGTGCGGTTGAGGGAACATATGCCATAGGGCATTAAAACACAGCACAAGACAAGCAACTTCCATAAAATGCTAATTTTAGATTTGATGTTACAGGGACTGGCGCAGTGGTAAGCACTGTCTGTTGCTTTGCAGCAAGAAGGTCCTGGGTTCAAATCCCGGCCTTGGGTCTGTCTGCAAGGAGTTTGCATGTTCTCCCTGTGCACGCATAGGTACTTGGGCTTCCTCCCACAGTCCAAAAACACGACTGTTAGGTTAATTGGTCTGTCTAAATTGTCCTAAGGTGTGAGTGTGTTTGCACGGTAGTTTGTCTCATGTGTCTCTGTGCGGCAGCATGTCAAGGGTGTATCCCGCCTGCTTGCCTGGAGACTGCTCTAGATAGGTACCAGCCGCCTGCGACTCTGCGTGGTCAAGCAGGTACAAAAAATGGATAGATGGATGTTACAGAAAACGAGGATGGCTTGGCATCTGATTCAAAAGCCGTCCCTTGATAATTAGGCCGTCATTCTGAAGTCAGGTGGGATGGCTTGCTGGCTGCTATGCTTCCAGGCGAGCGACTTTCAAGTGTGTCTAGAACTACAGGCAGCTCACGAGCGATGTGTCAGAGACCCATGGTGTACACCAATCACACATTCTCTCTTTTTTATAGATCTGTGTCCTGTTTGGCTGTGAAGCAAACAGAATTGATGTCTGAATGCTGGTAACAAGTCTTACAGATTAACTCTCAGGCGTGACATCAAAGCTGCTGCTTTAATGTCACGCCTGATACTTGAAACTTTATTATTGTTGCTTTATAATTCCGACCAGATGCGGAGACAGAGGTGAAAGAGAAAGTAAGAAACAAAAGGTAGAGGAAAGATGGGGGGGGGGGGGGTTCCACAAAAATAAACAATCAAGAGTCTGCTTCTAGACCTGCAGAAAGGGAAAAACAAACAAAAAAGGTGGACACAAAAATACAGCAGGAGCAAGCTATCACTGCGTCAACCTGATGAGGAAATTTAAAGTCAACATTGTTTTACTGAAAAATCACAGTGCATTAAGTGCTAACCACAGCCTTAAGACATGTGTTGAACGTACCCAAGTCCATACTTATGAGAGCACCATGTGAGCACCTGTGTGCGTATACGCGCTTGTTTATGTAAGGTTTCTCTATAGGAGCGTCCAGTAGAGAGTGCGAGGGGCCACAGATCTGCCCCCAAAGATGTGTAGAAGACAAAGGGAGCTCCAAGCCCCAGAAATTCAGGAGCTGCCCCAGAGCGCAGGGACCACAGTGCGACTGTAACCATAAAAGCTTAGCCCCAGCCCCCTCTCGAGAGGCGCTGAGGATTGCCCTGGGGGGCCACAACCAGCAGCCGGCAGAGTTCCGGAAGATATCAGCGACAAGCCCACAGGCCCGCCCACAGCCTCCAACCCCAAGCCGGCCGAGCCCAGAACTCAGTGGCCCGGGACCCAGGGGCGACCAGCTCCGCCGGGGACCCAACAGAGCCCAGGGACCCAGATCTCACCAGGCAGCCACCGAGATCAATCAGACAGATGCCAAAAATCTTAAACCCCCTGACACGGGAGCCGCGAACACTCAAGCAGACCAAGACTCCACTCAGCAGCAAATGTGGCAGGGGGAGGGCAGGCAAAGATCTGTAGCAGCACAAGAAGTCCCAGGAGAGAGGAGGAGTCCAGGACCTCACCTGACATATACAGTCATACCCAGACACAGTCACACACTCCCTCCCTCATGCTCACACATCCACATACAACCTAAGACTTACACAAATGAACACTAGACACCCACTTATGCTCCCCATACACACCCTATTCACTCTGGTCTCAGTACTGCTGCAAAAAGCGTACAACCATCACCGGTAACCAGAGTTAGCCCCTTTCTGCTGGGGATATGATGAGAGGGCTCCACAGCTCAACGCAGAGCAAAACAACCCACAGCCCCAGACCCCAACCAGACGGTCAGCTCCCCTTCCTAGCCTCCAGCCCCAGGAAGCCAAGCGACAACAGAGGTGTGCTAAGACCCCCTAGTCTCCCTCCGTCTGCTCCAATACAGTGTTAATGCATGTTGATGAGGTGTATTCCATGGCTGGGGTGAGCGTGCGGTGCAGACATTGTCTGGCCAATTCCAGCTGATACCACCACACAACCCCATTTCCCCCACAGCTCTCTGTGTCTAAGTGCAGTTTAAAATTGGAAGTGGGCACCGGCACTCGGGATCAGGCTGAAAGACCCCCTTGCCAAATGCTGTTTAATGTGCTCACTCCCAAGGCCCTAAGTGTGTGTTTACGTGGAATGTTGTTGGTGCAAGTGTTTACTGTGTAAATAAAATTGGGGGGCAGGTTGCCACAGGACTGTGGAAATGGGATCCATACCCACACCCCCTGACTTACCCACCCCCAAGGCCCTATGTGCATGTTTGTATGATGATGTGAGGGAGCAGGAGGGGAAAAATACATGGGGATGGAAGAATGCCTGGTTGGCCTAAGCTCTCCAGGTAGCCAGCTCCCCCACTGGCCCCAATAGGCACCTCTGTTCCCAAAATGCTATCCAGTGCATGGGGACCCCAGCCCATCTCGCCAGGGCCCAAAGCAGCAGCATCGCAGAGCCCCACAGAGTCCGAGGGCACCAACCCAGCTCCACCCCAGCAGAATATCTACTCCCATCCAGAATATGCAAGACATAAGATATCCAGGTAAGGTTGGGTCCTCCCCCTCCTGGACATCCTCCTCCCCCATGATGGGACAGAATTGTTATTATTTCAGAGGAGCCAAGTTCCACCTGAGGCCCTCGAGCCTGGGTCAGGCACTGCCGCGTGTTCCCGCCTTCTTCCCAGCAGCGTACAAGTCAGGACCCAAGGCCCCGCCCAGATTGGGTTGGGATATGACATTTCAGACACATTGACAGGTCTTCACATACTCTATCCCAAAATTCCTGGACAGGTGGACAAGACCACAGTGGTTGGATGTAATTGTCAGGAATGTTGTTTGTGGAGTGTGTACAGGTGTCAGACAACACAAACCCCATCCTGAACATCCAATGACCTGTATAGTGTACTCTGTGTAGAATTTTGTACAAAATTAAATGTAAATTGGGGTGTCTGATCATTTTAAAAGTTTTTAAACAAGTTTGGGACCAGAAGTTCCGGTCAAAGCTGACTGATAGATCCACCACCCATTTTTCAATAGGGATTGCTATTCTATCGTCCAATTTTGACAGTGTCTTATATACTTTAGACAGTAGTTTGGTGTGTTTGAGATTACAGAAGTCTAATACCCTTGGTGGTGTTTGTAATTCTACTTTATTGAGCTTAAATTTTTGTTTTACTACAGATTTAATTTGGTGATTTCTAAAAAGCTATTCTTATCTATCCCGAATTGGGAGACTATTCTGCTAAATGATATACTGTATGTGTTGCAGGTATAGGATTCATTTACTTTTCCAGTCCGGAAGGTTAATCATTTTGTTATTTTGCTAAATATCAGGATTATTCCAGATGGGTGTGCGTCTGCATGGTATTAGTGAAGACTCTGTCCAGTCACACAGTCACACATTCTCAGCTTGGAGAGACGAAAGAGGATGTGAGTCAGAGCTGAGTTAGCTATGTTAACTAGCATTCTAAATTGTCATACGGTTGTCGATGCTCTTTGAGTTGTATATGGCCTAGAAGAAGCTGTTGGTGAGCGTGGAGGGGTACGATCTGATGATCTGTAGCGCTGTCCTGAGGGCAAAACATCAAGAAAGCTGAGGACAGGGGGTGGGAGGGGTCATTAAGTTTCAACGAGGGGCCTCATTTATCAAAAGTACTTACGTACAGATCTGTGCGTATTTCGTGCATAGGAACTACACATTGTATGGTATTTATCATTTTGTTTCTACTTGTGCGTAGAAACGTTCCTAAACATATGAACATCTCTGATCATGCGTACGCACAGCATCTAGTGGCAGAACGGGCAAGCGCAATACCGAATGTCTCAGTCATCCAAATGTGTTTCTCATCCACAATTTTTTTTATCCAGTATGTAATTTTGTCAGTGGAAACACAGCTTTTTCACATAATTGGTGCTAAAACCCATAAAAGACACCTGTGATCAACGAGAATCTAACATCATATAATGGCTGATCTGTGTTATTGGAGGATTTACCAGAGCGTGCACCTCGGCTACCAGTGTTTCGATCTCATTGTCAATAAAGTTTTTCTTATTTTTTCTGAAAAAAAAAAAAAAAAAACAGGGAATCCCCTCGTGCTGAGGATGTAGCGTGACCAAATATGGTTAATTGAGGCCATTTCTCTATGCAAATGGCTGTCAACAGGCATGAGCACCTGAGTATGCACAAGTGGGGTTTATCAACAGCTGGTTGGGGAGGGACATGCGTACGAGAGGCCACTGCATGTTTCATAAACCAGACCTTAGGCTCTTTGTACGAACATTCTAAATTCCATTCGTAGGATAAAATATAGGAACGTTTCTCCAAACGTTTGATAAATGAGGGCCCTGGTCGCTTTTCTGCAGCTGGATTTTTTACTATTAGTTTAGTTTATTTCAAACAAAGAAAACATACATTTTTTTAAAAAAATACCACAAACAGAAAAAATACATATCATCCCTTCTTCTGTGTTTGAAAAGGAGTAGGCTGAAGTGGAAACTTATATGTCCCTACCCCTTTATACAAGTAATTTTTACTTGTTTACTAAATCTAACACAAAACCGACATTAAAACAAACAAAATGGTACAAGTCACCAAAAACCACCAAATTATATGGAAAAAAAACAACAAAAGAAAAAAAAAACATCTTTTTACAATTGATACAATTTACTTTTCCTTAGAATAAAGGACACTCACATAAATCATCTATTTTCTACTATATACTTGTTCAGAATATGTTTTTTATAATTCATTTTAAACACATTTATATTTGTACTTACTTTAATTTCTTCTTCTAAATTGTTCCATAATTTAACCCCAATTATTGTGATACACATCTGTTTTAATGTTGTTCTAAACTTATGTATCTTTAAGTTTAGTGTTCCTCTCAGGTTATATCCTCCTTCTCTCTCTGTGAACAGTTTCTGTATTTTATCAGGCATTAATTTATTTCTTACTTTATACATTATTTGTGCTGTTTTGTATTTAACCAAGTCCTGGAACTTCATTGTCCGTGTTTTTATAAAAAGTTCATTTGTGTGATCCAAATATCCTGCATTTGTTATTAATCTGATAGCCCTTTTCTGCATTGTTGTTAATGTCTGTAAATGACTTTTGTACGTGTTTCCCCAGACCTCTACACAATAGCTCAAATATGGCAGTAGCATCGTATTGTATAACATATAAAGTGCTTTCTGATTAAAAATATACTTAGCTTTCCCCAATAAAGCAATGCCCCGTGCAAGCTTCCCCCTAACATATTTGATGTGTGGCTTCCAACAGATTCTGCTGTCTATGACCACCCCAAGAAATTTTATTTCATATACTCTCTCAATTTTTACATTATTAATTACTATATCTAATTCATTGTGTCTTCTTTCATTACCAAACAACATAAATTTTGTTTTCTCTAAATTTAGTGACAGTTTATTTACATCAAACCATTTTTTTAATTTATTTATTTCCTGTGTGACCACATCCAGGACCTGTTGCAATTCCACCCCCGAGCAAAAAACATTTGTGTCATCTGCAAACAATACAAACTTCAAAACTTGTGAAACCCTACAAATGTCATTTATGTACATTATGAATAGTTTAGGTCCTAAGACTGATCCTTGAGGTACCCCACATTGTATCTCTCTTAGTCCTGATTTATGTTGATTTATTTGCACGTATTGTTGTCTATTTGATAAATAACTTTTTATCCAGTCCAATACTATACCCCTGAAACCATATTTTTCCATTTTTCTCATCAATACATCATGGTTTACTGTATCGAAAGCTTTCTTCAGATCTAAAAACAACCCTATTGCATGCTTCTTTTTGTCAATGCATTCTGTTATTTCCTCATTAAGATCAATCAGTGCCTGGACTGTTGACCTATTATTCCTGAAGCCATACTGGCATTCCGTCAGCAACTCACATTGATCAACAAAATTATCGAATCTTTTAACAAACAGTTTTTCTAATATTTTGGAAAATTGTGATAGTATTGACACAGGTCTATAATTTGTAAATTGATGCTTATCTCCTGTCTTGTAAATAGGAATTACCCTTGCTACTTTCATGTTATTTGGAAAAAACCCCTTTTGAAAAGAAAGATTACAAATGTGTGTTAATGGTTTTACAATGCCCTCAATCACATATTTCAGTGTTTTCATGTCAATATCGTTCCAGTCTGTACTGGTTTTATTCTTCATATTTCTAACTATCTCATAAATCTCCTTCTCATCAACTGCTCTTAAAAAAACAGACTTTTTATTTCTTTCAACATACTCTGTGGCATCCGTTTGTATCTCATCAACTATTATTTTTTCCTCCAATTTAGATCCTATGTTTACAAAATATTTGTTGAATTCATCCACTGCTTCATTCATGTTTGTAATATTATTTTTTCTCTCTATAAAATGTTGTGGATAGTTATTATTCCCTGTCTCTTTCCTAATTACGCCATTTAATACTTTCCAGATGCCTTTTATGTTGTTTCTATTGTGCTCTAACTTTTTAATAAAATATTCACGTTTACAGCTTCTCACTATATTTATGAGTTTGTTTTTATATCTTTTGTACTTTTGTTCTGCTTCTGTCGTTCTGTTTTTTATAAATTCTCTGTAAAGTGTGTTTTTTTTATTGCATGCATTTTGTAGACCTTTGGTCATCCACGGTTTTTCTTTATACTTATTCCTCTGAATATTTTTGATAACTGGACAGTTTCTGTCAAATTGACTTAAATATATTTAAAAAGGTATCATATGCTTGGTCTACTTCATTTTTTTCATAAACAATATTTGCAATGTTTTAAATGATATCTTTGTAACTATGGATCAGGGTGCAGCTGTGTTGCTGGTGCTGCTGTTATTGGACCTAACAGCAGTCACTGACACTGTTGATATGACAGTCTGCTCAATAGGAAGGGATCACTGGGTCAGCTCTTGCATGGCTGCACTTATACCTCCTGGGTATGAGGTTTTGTGTTATGGTGGGCCATGCTGCTTCACCTTGGGAAGACTTGCTGTGGGGTGTACTACAGAGTGCTGTCCTGGGTTCCCTCCTCTTTGCTCTTTATTTACTTCCCTTGGGGGCAATGCTGTGCAGAAATGGTGTTAAGTTTTATCTGTATGCTGATGACTGCCAGATTTATTTTCCCCTTTATCCAGGGTTGCAGAAAAATTGAGCGCTTGTAGAAGAAAACCCATCTCCACCTCCATTTGCTGCACCTAAAGGATCTTCTGACATCCTTTAACTCTGCAGTCAGAGATGCTAGGGTTTCCTATTTTTCCAACCTGGTGTCCCAGAGCATAGAGGACCCCAAAGTGCTGTTTCACACCATCAGCAGCATAGTCTCTCCTGCCTCTCCTACAGCCTCCATCCACTCTGTTAAAGACTGTGAGAACTTTCTGTCTTTCTTTGTGGACAAAGTCAATAAGGTTAGATCTAGCATCTCTCCTTCAGCCTTATCGCTGCCTCTCCCGACTCCAACCAGGCCCATCATCCTAGATAGCTTTGCTCCTGTTTCTTTGCCTGAGTTAACCAAACTAGTTAACTCTATGAAGACCTCTGCATGCCCCCTCCACATCTTACCCTCATCTTTGTTTAAAAGTGCTTTTCAGTCCATCGGTCCCAGCGTGCTCTCTATAATTAATGCTTCTCTGGTTTCTGGTCAGGTCCCTGCTTACTTTAAGAACGCTGAAATCCACCCGCTTCTTAAAAAACCGAGTCTCGACCCCTCTCTCCATAGCAGCTTCAGACCCATCTCTAAACTTCCGTTCATCTCCAAGATCTCGGAAAAGGTTGTGGCTAAACAACTCACAGCTGCTCTTGATGAACATAACATCTATGATAGCTTCCAGTCAGGTTTTCGTAGAGCTCATTCTACTGAAACAGCTCTTCTTAGGGTCTCTAATGACCTTCTGACTCACAGTGATGAAGGGGACTGTTCTGTTCTGGTCCTGCTGGACCTGACTGCAGCCTTTGACACGGTTGACCATCACCTGCTACTGGAGAGGCTGAGAGACTGGGTCGGCCTATCAGGATCTGCTCTGGAGTGGTTCTCCTCTTATCTTTCTGAGCGCTCCTTTTCTGTGGCCGTCTCCAAGTTTAGGTCCTCCACCACCTCTCTTACCCATGGTGTCCCACAAGGTTCTGTGCTGGGGCCTCTGCTCTTCCTCGTCTATCTGCTTCCTCTTCAGCACATCCTGAGCTCCTTCAAAGGAATCTCCTGCCATCTTTATGCAGATGACATCCAACTCTACATCTCCTTTAAGCCCCATGAGATGTCTAAGTTGCAGCTGTTACACACCTGCTTAGACCTGCTTCTCACACCAAACCCTCTGTCAGGAATGTTGGCGTGACCTTTGACCCAGCTCTCACCCTGGATTCTCATGTCAGTTCTCTTGTTCGATCTTCCTTCTTCCATCTCAGGAACGTTGCTAAGCTGAGTCCCATTCTGTCCCGCTCTGAACTTGAGACAGTTCTCCACACCTTCATCTCCTCACGCTTAGACTACTGTAACTCTCTTTTCACGTGTCTGAGCAGAACCTCCCTGAACCGTCTGCAGGTGGTTCAGAACGCCTGTGCTCGGCTTCTGACCAAGTCCTCCAAACACACCCACATCACCCCGCTTCTCCTCCAGCTTCACTGGCTGCCAGTCAACTTCAGGGTTCATTTCAATGTCCTGGTTCTGGTCTATAGGGCCTTACATGGACAAGCACCATCTTACATTGGTGATCTTCTTAGTCCCTACACCTCCAGCAGGTCCCTGAGGTCCAGTGATCAAAGCCTACTGGTTGTGCAGCACCAGGCTAAAGACCAAAGGTGACAGATCATTTGCTGCTGTGGCCCCCAGACTCTGGACCTCTCTCCCCCTGAGCCTGAGATCAGTGGACTCAGTGGTCTCCTTTAAAAAGCAGCTGAAGACTCACTTGTTCAAGCTGGCTTTTGTATGACCTTCTTCACCTCTCTCTCTTTATTCTGCTCTCCCCACCTATCCCACCTTCCTCAGGATCCACTGATTTCCCTCTTTCCTGTTCACTCTCTCTCTTTCTAACATTTTTAATCACATTTGTCTATTTTTTACTCATTTTAAATATATTTTTAACCATTTTCTAAATGCTTTTTTTATATTCTTACTTTTTTTGTTTTTGTGAAGCACCTCGTGATTTTTATCTTGAGAAGCGCTGTAGAAATGATATTTTCTTCTTCTTCTTCTTCTTCTTCAGAGTAATGTGTTAGGACAGGGTGAGCGTCCTGTCACTGTATCTCGATTGATCACGCGCCCTGGCTACTTGGCCACTGGGATGTCCTTTTGGCTGACTGGTTAGCACGCACGACTCTCACCTGGGAGTCTGGGGATCAAATCCTGCCCAGGCCCTCGTTCCTCCACCTTGCCACATTGTGTTTGGATGACGTTATGTCCAGGTTCGCAGCTAATTACCTCCATGTGAATGAGAGCAAAACTGAGCTTATTACATTCCTGCTATGAAAACCTTCACCAGCATATTCCTGCTATGCCTTCCAGCCTTTTCATGGTGGTGCCCCACCATACCTGGCATTGCTGATAAATAACATACCCCTTCACGAACTCTACATTCTGCTGAGCTGGAGTTACTAACTATACTAAAGACTAGGTACAGGTGATCGGGCTTTCTCAGTCTTCGCTCTGTCTCTCTGGAATGAGCTTCCACTTTATATTAAACAATCACCATCGCTGCAGGTCTTCAAGAGTCACTTGAATTCTCATTTTCATCATTTGGATTTATGCTACATAGTTTTTAGATTTTTATTATTCTTGTTTTATCTTTGAACTTTTTATATAATCTGCTATCTGCAGCTTTTACTTTTCGCTGAAAAAAAACTGAAAGAAGAAGTTTGAGAAGAAAAAGTTTGTTTAAAAGGTGGCGAATCAGATTTGTGGTGTTGAATGCAATTTTGTCTTTTCCACCATGTGAAATAACCAGTATACGCAAATTATGTCTCTGTTCCACTGCCTTTGCTGTCTGGTTTAAAATCTTTCAAAACTAGAGATTTTCCCTCTCCTGAGACGACACATTAGCTCTGCATTAGACTGCTTAACAACACCTCCTCTGTCGTAAACTGTGTGATGTTACGGTGTTGTTGTCCAGCAGTAATGATGTAGTGGAACTTGTTCAGATTCAAACTGAGCCATGGTCATTACACTTTAAAATCTCTATCTTAGGGTGGATTTAAATGTTCATGCTTGTTGTTTAAGGTTATATTTGACCATTTGAAACCTGGTTTTTGATCACACGATCAGACTGAAACATCCCTACTTTTTCAGTGAATCCTTTTTTTTTCCTGGGTGGATTGATCTTGTTTCTTGTTGACTTTGGTTGAAGGTTTTCTCATCATGCAGCCATTAGGAAGGCTAGCCAGGCCTACAGCTATGTTATTTATTGCTGTAGAGAGGTGCAGTTTGGGTTGCATGTTAGAAGTTCAGCTTTGGTGGTCTCTGCAGTTTGCAGAACCTGGGTTGCTGCCTTTCTGCTGCCTCACCCCAACATCAAATCAAACCAGATGGGCTCATTTATGGCTAATTAGCAGTGTGCTGTGAATGGGCACCACTGACGCACCTCTCATTGTTGTTATCCCAGCTTCATCTGGGTTTAGCTGGCTGCTATGTTGAATTTTTAATGCATGCTTTTAACCCCACACACATGAGAAATCTGCAGCTTGGTTCTGAGCATCCTCACACCTGAGACGCAAGACAAAAACACACTCAGAAACAGGGTTGAGACCTTAGGAGGACACTTTCAGAAGTGAGAAGACACTTTGAGCTTCTCCAGAAACACGGACGGTAGCAGGACGACTTCTGACTGGATATGAGAAACATGCAGAGACAAGAGTGTCCCGTTACTGAAGAGTGGGATCAAGTCCTTGGCAGGAATGCTGCCTCCCCCCTCAGACCCTCCCTCCCCCCACTCCCTCTAATCATTCCCTCCATCACTTCCTTGGCCTTTGCCTGACACCCTGTGTGATGGTCCACTTCACTTCACTCATAAACAATGCCCCGAGCCCCTTCCTCACCTCTGTTTTCTGAGCCACAGCCTCTCACTGCTTGCCTACCTCCGAGTCACATCAGACCTTTTAACAGTAATTAGTTGAGGGACTGCAGCACAGCAAGTTATTTCCCTCATTTATCCCGATCTCTGGGAGAGGGAGAAGGGTATGGAGCATGCTGAGATAATGACGGGCTCATCATACGCTTCCAAACAAAGCCCAGACCTGGTGGAAAAAGCTTCTTTTTGTTATGCTCTTGCAGCATCGCAGCAGAACAACAAGTAGAGCAACAAAAGAAGTTGGCCTAGCTGCTGGAGGAGCATGTTGTCTGAGTACATACTGTGGGTGAATGCTGTTTACATCAGTGCCATTACAACTATGAAAAGCAGTGGTTCTCGGAAGACTGTGTTGCTGCGCCCAGGCAGCGTACATTCCCTCTGCACAGGGGTGTTCTCATTTTCATCCCAGTGCTCTGTCCCAGAGGGCACCAGCCACCAATGACAGCTCAGCAGCCTCTGAAAGCCTCTCAATGAGAACTCCTGCCTCTAATTGTCCCTGCAATGCTTATCAACACTGCCAATCCCAACTAGAGCGGAAAGACAGAGCAATTTTCCCATTACAGTGGGAGCAGAAAATGGAGGGGAGACGGGGGAGCCCAGTGTCTCCAGAGAGCAGCACAGATGGCTTCATCTCCAAGTTCAGAAACAGACAGGAGGGATGGGGGCGAGGGGCACGGAGCGCTCACTTTTAACGTCCTTGTGTGCAGACATGCTGCACGAGCAGAGATGGAATTCATGCACACTGATAACATAAAATCAATTAGATGGCAACCTCCTGTTCCTTTAAGGCCTCGGTGACACAGGATGGAAGGCTTCCTGACCCTCTGCCATCATGAAGGCAGCAGAGACATTAGTCATCCCACACTGGTGAAATTACCTCCACATTTGATCCATCCCCATAAGGGGCAGTGAGCTGCAGCAGTGGTTGCGCTCGAGAACTGTTTGGTGGAGTAGGGTTAAGGTTAGGGTTAGGGTGGTGTCACACAGCATTCAGAAGGGACCTGCTCACCTGCACTCTTGAAGGGTTGTTTGAACTCAGCCTTCACCTGTACGGAGCGGTCTGTAGGAACGTGTTAATGTCTGTTTGGAGAAGGAACCCAACTCTCCTTTACTATCAGCTCCTTCATCGTCAAGAGTCTGCTGTCTGGCTCCACCAGGCTTATCAGCTCCTCGTTGGCTTACACAATTAGAGAACACACACACACACACGCACACGCACGCACGCACACACACTCACTAGGCATTTAGAAGACTTCTTGAATTCAAAGTAGGTCAGCTGCACGTCACACACGCGGTCACACGAACCAGAGGCTCACCGTGGTCTCCAACTGCACGCCTCCAGGAAAGAGGTGAAGTTTCATTTCTCTTATTTTTGAGGTCATGGCCAGCAGAACGAACACAGAGGAAAAGGGTGAAGCCCCAGATTAGAGCAGGCTGTTAACCCAACCACGTATCTAGCTGCACATTAACTACAATTCTGAGGCTACAAGAAAACCCAGGTTAACCACAGAAACAGTCACAGGTGAGGCTGGAAATCTAGAATTTGGTGCAAAAATCCAGTAATACCAGTAACCCAGGTCAGACTGAGAGACCCTCTAAATGCTCAGGAACCTTCGCAGGTGTTCTGGATCCATTAGTTGATCAGCGTGTGACACTTTGAGTCTGGAATATTGAACCTTTCCATAATATTCAAATTTTCATCAGCTGTAAGCCACAGTCCTCAGAGGTATAACAGATAAAGGCTGAAACATCTGGATTAGCATAGAATGAGTCTGTCTCATAGATTAGTTTCACCTTTTAGGTTGAATTAGTGACATAAACAAAATTTTGCACCAGATTCAGATTTTTTCCAGATTCACCTGGACTCCTCAATCAGAAAAAACAAAAAAAAAAACTGGTCATTTAAGGATATTTGGTAACAAAAACCGTGAGATAAACTCTGATTTGAACGGTCTCCGTGATCCTCTATGGCAGTGATTCCCAACCTGGGTTCTCCTGGTGGTAAATGGGCACATTACGGGGTGCACGGAAACATGAATACTTAATTTCTCAGATAATGGGTCTGTGTCATTCTCAGCATTAGATGTGCCCTGGAAAACATTGGGCTGGGATGTGTTATGCCTAATGAAAACTCAGGCGTAGGAATGCACTACATCTGGGTATTCCAGCTGGTCTGAGGAGGACATATTGTATGGGTGATATGACATTAATTAGGCCAATAGCAATTGTGCATGAATGTCGTCGAGCTGCATCAGCTTTGGAACAAGGTGGCTGCTGCGAAGCGTCCTTTCCGCCGGACGTGAAAACAGCGTGTTACGTAATAGCGGCGTTTCACCCGCGAGCTCCCTTCTAACTGGCTGCGTTTCAGGTGCCTAAAGGGAGCTTTCTCAATGGATGTGAATGCGTTGCAAAATGACTGCGAAAAACAACTGCACGTTTCACAGGAAATGACGGACATTTAACTGTAAGTGACTTTTATTTTGAAAGTTTTTAGATGTTTTACACTGCTTTTGTGTTTGACTTCCTGTCTGGCTCAATCTAAACATGTGGAGTTTGAAGTGTTTTGGAATGATACCACATAAAAATAGACTCAAAACGTAATTAATTAAATTTAACAGCTTGTGTTTTTAGAGGATGAAAACTGCGTGAGATGGGAATCTCGTTTTCAGGTGGGTCCACCTCCTTCCATACAACAAATAAAGAATAAGATAGCAGAGTCCATAGGCAACACACAACAAGGCAAAACAAACAAGCAAACAAACAAACAAACGAAATCCAGCCGTGGTGCGTCATAGATAAAAATAAGCGTACCTGTATTGAAGAGCCCACATACACAGTGGGTACAGAAAGTATTCAGCCTCCGTCAATTTTTCACTCTTTGTTATATTGCAGCCATTTACTGAAATCAGTGAATTTCAGACATTTCTACAAAGTTATAAAAAAAAGCTGAAATATTCAGACCCTTTTCTGTGACACTCATATTTAATTCAGGTGCTTTCCATTTCTTCTGATCATCCTTGAGATGGTCCTACACCTTCACTGGAGTCCAGCTGTGTTTGATTCTACTGATTGGACCTGATTAGGAAGGCCACACACCTGTCTATATAAGTCCTTACAGCTCACAATGCATGTCAGGGGGGTGAGAAGAGGAGGAAGTCTTGGTTTGGACCGGTGTGTTTGGTTGTGGCTTGTTAGTACAGTTTCGGCTCGGGGGAAGTTCGGGTCTTTGGCCATCGGCCTGTACGGGTCCGGTAAGACGGCGGTCCAGCTTCGCTTTGGCGTCAGTTGTGGTGGAGGATGGGGCGGAGGGGAGCACGTAAGGCTGTTCAGTCGGTTGTGGCGGGGGCGGCAAAGCGGGACTGTGGGGGCAGTAATGGCGCATCGGATAGTGATGTGGACCCGCAACTGAAGCAGCTGAGGACAGCAGAGGGGGGCTTTGTGGTCCGTGTAGGTGCGGCGGGTGGGGCGCATTTCGCTACCAATGACCCGCTGGCGGTGTCCAGGGAGCTGAGAGGGATGATTGGTGATGTGACATATGCAACGGTTGTTTTGGGTGGGTTGTTGCTGGTGGTCTGTCGGACGAAGACCCAGCTCCACCGGGCCCTGGAGCGTGAGAAGTTCCTGGGGGTGAGTGTAGAAGTCTCCGTCGCGGTCCGATGGATTGGTTAAGGGGGTGGGTTACGGTGTCTCTAATGACGTTACTGAGGTGGACATGGTGGACGCCCTGAGTGGAGAGGCGGCGGTGGCGGCGGTGCAGCGTTTGGGTTCTGATAAGCGTGGGTCCACTCCGTTGTTAATTAGTTTAGATGTGGTGGAGCTCCCGGCTCGTGTCAAGTTGGGCTATCTTGGTTTCCCAGTTAGAGCTTATGAGGAGCCTCCCTTGAGGTGCTTTAAGTGTCAGGGCTTTGGTCATGTGGCCAGAGTCTGTGTGGAGGGGTTGAGGTGTCGGAGGTGGGGGGGCGACCATGAGGGCAAGATTTGTGATCTTCCGCTCCGCTGCTGCATTTGTGGTGGGGCTCATCAGGCGGCTCATAGAGGTTGTGGGTCATATAGGACAGCAGTGGAGGTGGAACGATATCAGGCAGAGCGTAAGGTTTCTTATGCTGAGGCGGTGTGTTGTATGGGGGTTCGGGGTGGTGGAGCGTCGGGGCCTTGTGCTGGGTCTCGGTCTACTGGGTGTGGGGATGAGGGGGTGGTGGTTGTGAGGGATAAGAGACAGTTTCTGGCGTTTCTAGCGGAGTCATTGTGGAGGGTGAAGCAAGTGGCATCAAACATGTCCAATGTGGCTCGCGAGGTGACTGCGGCTGCAGGGGCCTTTCTGGGCTTCGGTGACGTGTCTCCTGAGGAAGTTTGGGGCACTGGGAGCTCTACAACTTCAGGGGACCGAGAGTTGTCCAAGGTGGTGGATGTTGATGATAAGGGAGAGGGAATGAGCGTGGGGTGAGCCTCCCTGTGGGTTAGGGTGTGTTCACAAGGGTGTGTGTTGGTGGGGGGGTTGTATTGGCGGTGGTTTGGTGGTGTACAGGGTGGGAGGGTTCGTGTGCTTGTGGGGGTGGTTGTTGTGGCAGCAATACCGAACAAGAAGAAGAAGAACGCATGTCAGAGCAAATGAGAACCACGAGGTTAAAGGAACTGTACCGACCTGGTCAAGGTTAGAAAAACATCTCTGCTGCGCTTAAGGTTCCTGAGAGCACAGTGGCCTCCATAATGCTTAAATGGAAGATTTTTGGCACAACCAGAACCCTTCCTAGAGCAGGCCGTCTGGCCAATATGAGCTGCTGGGGCAGAAGAGTCTTGGTGAGAGAGATGAAGAAGAACACAGAGTGCTCAGGACCTCAGACTGGGACAAAGGTTTACCTTCCAACATGACAATGACCCTAAGCACAGCTAAAGTAACAAAGGGATGGCTTCACAGCAACTCTGACTGTTCTTGAATGGCCCAGCCAGAGCCCTGACTTAAACCCAATTCAGCATCTCTGGAGAGACCTAAAGATGGCTGTCCACCACCGTTCACCATCCAACCTGACAGAACTGGAGGGGATCTGCAAGGAGGAATAGCAGAGGATCCCCAAATCCAGGTGTAAGAAACTTGTTGCATCTTTACCAAGAAGACTCATGACTATGATCTCAAAAGGCTGCTTCTACTAAATACTGAGCAAAGGTTCTGAACACTTAGGACCATGTGATATTTCAGTTTTTCTTTTGAATACTTTCTGTTAAGCTGTGTGTATTTTAACCCTCTGGAGGCAGGTGTTGCAGATTAGCAATATGAAAACCTACCTGGTTACTTCACACACGTGTTTCAAGAGCATTTTTAACTCAGACGTACCCCTGAAGGACTTGGCTGTTCATCCTTTTATCAAACCTTACTTTGAGCTTGAGAGGGTTAATGAGGGAAAAATGTATTGAATTGATTTTAGCAAATGGCTGCAAGAAAACAGAGTGAACATTAGACTGGGGTCTGAACACATATGTATATTTAAACACACACATGAAACAGATTGGAGGAGTGGCTGAAGCAGATCCCAGGAAAAATATCAGACATCTCAGTCCAGAAAAGTACGGTTCTAGAAACAGCTAAGATGCTGCACAGAACCCTCAGGCTCCCAGACCTGTGGTAGAGGACCAAGCTTGGAAGGATGAGACCACCCACGGAGGATGAGATGGGAATTTATTTTATATAAAACCCCCAGCAGACTGTCAGGATGTTGTTATTGTCAGTTCATCTGCAAACATCTCCTTTTCAAATTTAAGACTTTATCAAATAAAGTATCTGGCAGCCATGTCTTCCTGGCCATATCCAGCCAACACACTCACACACACACACACACACACACACACACACACACACACACACACACACACACACACACACACACACACACACACACACACACACACACACACACACACACTCACACACACACACTCACACACACACACTCACACACACACACACACACACACACACACACACACACTCACTCACTCACTCACTCACACACACACACACTCACACACACACACACACTCACTCACACACACACACACACACACACACACACACACACACACACACACACACACACACACACACACACACACACACACACACACACACTCACTCACTCACACACACACACACACACACACACACACACACACACACACACACACACACACACACACACACACACACACACACACACACACACACACACACTCACACACACACACACACACACACACACACACACACACACACACACACACACACACATTCTTGTACTTACTACATACTGAGGACCAAGTAAAACTACTCACAAACTGAGGCCCACCATTTGTGATGTACTTAGAGACACACAAAAATGATTTCTGGACACTGGGTGTAAAAACCAACCTAAACACTCCTTTAGATATTGCAATATTGCCATTTTTCAAAAAAAGTTTTTAACCAGCCTACTGAGGACCAATTGCTCAGCTGACCCCCCCCCCCCCCTAAAGTTATGAAATAATAACTGTTGATCTCATATTTTGGAGCAAAACAACCATGTCTGATATGTTTTTTTAAATATATATACTGTGAGGATTAAATTAATGTTATAAGCAAGAAGAAGCCCACTTTTATTTTTTTAGAGAAAGTGGTCAATTTACTAAAACACAATAAGGTAACTTCAGTTGTGTGGTTCTTTGATAAAGTCAAACTTACAAGTTAATATATTTTTAAATAATTTGATTTCATTGCATTTTAACACATTTTTATTATATAAACAGAAGCCTTACAGCTTTTTAAACATTAACATTTGTGTAAGTTTCGAGACACTTAGAAATGCCTTAATGTTTTAGTGAGTTTGTAATCTTTATAATTTCATTTTACACATAATCCATGTTCTTTCCAGGTTCTCTTTTGGAGAACAGGAGAGGATTTTTCAATGCATAGGATACAGTCTTTTTTCCTGGCACCTTCCGCAAAAACAGCCAAGTGTTGCTTAACTGCCAGCTTCTCCTGCTCATTCCATGGGGTCTTCCCTTTAATTTGCAAATGACCTACAAAAAAGAAGATACATCTTTAGTTGATGCTGTCTTTATTTTGTTGCACTCAATTTCTTTATTATTTTACTGTATGTCATGTTAAGATTAACATGACATACAGCTAAAAGAAATTTCTCAAAATTACGAGTATACATATTTTTTAATCTGAATTTTAACACAATTCAACATTTTTCTTCACTATTGTGAGAATATGAAACCCTCATAAATGCATTAAATGCTTTAATGTTTCAGGCCTTAAGTGTCTCAGAAAATATAAAATATGCAAGATAAAAGATAAATGACCCACACTTGTATAGTGCCTTTCATAGAGAATTCCAAAGTGCTTTAAACTACAGTGTATACTTCATCCATTCACGCACACATTCACACACTAGTAGTGATGAGCTACGATGTAGCCACAGCTGCCCTGGGGCACACAGAGACGCAAGGCTGCTAAGCACAGGCGCCACCAGTCCCTCCGATCACCACCAGCAGGCAAAGTGGGTTAAGAGTCTTGCCCAAGGACACAACAGCAGTATTGATTGGTCAGAGCCAGGATAGCACCTGCAACCTTCAGATTACTGGACAACCCACTCAACTTCCTGAGCTACTGCTGCCCCTATAAGAGAGAAACATTCAAATTAAAAAGTCTTTATTTCTATGCATCAATACTTGTCTTGGCCTCATTTTGCTTGAATTCATGCAGCAATGCAGCTTTAAAGAATTCCCAATCCAGAAACAATGATTGGACAACATTGTTGTCCCTGTTCAAAGCTGAAGATTCTGCGTACAGGTCAGGTAACTGGCTGGTTTTTAATTTGACATCTCAATAAGGGATATTGAAAAGAGGTTGTTTAAGGCACATACCGTAAATCCTCTAATACAGGCCTGGACCTGTATTTGACTCAAGCTCATCAAGCTCCAGGCCTTTATTGGAAGGAAGGCCAGAATTAGAGGCAGGCCTCTATTTCTGTTTGAGCAAAATGAACTACTGGTTCGCTGGACTTTTTGACAATTAAAATTAGATTGCGCAGCGGCCGCAAACTCACTGATGCGCCTGCAGCCTCTCGGATTTCCTGCTGCTCTAAACATTAAAATAATTATTTCATTTTCTGTTCCTCACTTCTAATTACCTTCAATGGTGTCTGTTGCAACCACCAGGTACAAAAACTAACTTGTTTTTATTTGACTATTTTTCTGTCCTGCCTGTTTATTATCTTCCTGCATCTCCTCTCAATCCTAAAGAGAAACTGCTACCTGGGTTCATATATATATTCACCTTATGAGTTACATTTGAACTGCAGTTCTAAAAGATCTACCAACCGCAAAAACAGTGGAGTGCTCGCTGCTTGCCGGCCGAATCAGTGATTGGTGCGTCACCGGATGACAAGGTGATGCGCCCCGCTCCACAACGAAACGCATCAGGCGCAAATAAAAGACAGAAAACATTAAAGGAAATGAACCGACATGAACGATCGCGTGTTAAATTTGTTTTTGAGGTGGCGACACCTGATTTGATAATGTCACTGTGGCCGTGCTCAGGACGCAGATCTACCGAGCGCAATAACAGCAGAGTGCTCGCTGCTTGCCGGCTGCATCAGTGATCGGTGCGTCGCCGGATAACAAGGTGATGTGCCCCGCTCCACAGCGAAACGCATCAGGCGCAAATAAAAGACAGAAAACATTAAAGGAAATGAACAGACATGAACGATCGTGTGTTAGATTAGTTTTTGAGGTGGCGACACCTGATTTGATAATGTTACGGTGGCCGTGCTCAGGACGCAGATCTACCGACCGCAAAAACAGCGGAGTGCTCCCTGCTTGGCGGCCGCATCAGTGATTGGTGCATCACCGGAGGACAAGGTGATGTGCCCCGCTCCACAGCAGCGAAACACATCAGGTGCAAATAAAAGACAGAAAACATTAAAGGAAATGAACCGACATGAATGATCGCGTGTCAGTACCGACGCTCTGGCACAGCGCGTTGCCCCCCCGAGCGCAGGAGCTTGTCACCTGCTGATAGCAGGCTGCTGTCTTTTCCGAGGGCTGCATCTTGCCAGTCATTATCACGTGACAGCGACTAGTCGATGACAGGCATAAAAAGTCACTATAGTGATGTCGACTAGTTCATACAACACCTATTGCTCCCCAGTGTTCTGCAGCGCACGTTCTCTTTGATCTTGATATCAAATTTTCGCCTCCTCTTCGTCTCCGCACGGTTAAAGTTACCCTCGCGGTCTATCACTGGCAAATCAAAAGTGAGACGATGACACAACCGCCCCCCGTACTTGCTTGTTACCACATTCCACCCAGCCACAATAAGAGACCGGCCATTATTCACCTCCGCCGACTCCGACACCGACCAAAATATGAGACCCGGCCGTTAATTGAATACAGGCCTGTATTAGAGGATTTACGGTAATTACCTAAACCAAACAATAACAGAAAATGTTTTGATAATTTTATTTCATGTTTGTAGTGTTTACAGAGGCAATTGAGACCCCAAATCCAATTTAAATAGCCAATTTTGACTTATGAAAGGCCTCAAGTTGACTTTTGTTTTAAACTACCACCATACAAACCAATTTATTTGTACGAACCGCATTGAGCAGGATCAGCAGCAGCCACTCCATGCTTGGTTTTCATTTTCTTTCTTTGGACCGGGCTTGTGGAAGAAATCCCAAAAGGCTTTTCTCCATCTGAAAAGCACAAAACCATGATATAGAAATTGTTCAGAAAGAAGCCAGAGCACATTATCTGCATTCCCAAAGACTGGACTTACACTCATCTCCGTCACTGTCCTCATTGAGAGTTGTAATAGAGTTTTGTCCTTTGCCATGTTTCTCTTCCACAGACAAGTTCAGCAATCCCCTGTCTAATTAAAACGTTTAAATCAATACATGTGAATCAGCATAGTTAATATCAGTCTTGGCCAAATTTCCAAAGTCTGCCATAACATACCACCATCATTGTCTGCATGTCTTTTTTGGGCTTTCCTTCTTTTGACAAGTTTATTTGATAAACTTGTGGGTTGCAACTCTCCATCTAAGGAACAATAAAATTTGTTTAAGTATTTGAATTTTCAGCTAAAAAGCCAAACACTGGTGCAGGTTTACATGCATACAGTTTCAAGAAAATTGGAATTATGTGAATTCCAGCACAAATTAATCATAAAATATGATCTGAACTTAATCTAAGGCACAATAATAGACAGTCACAATCACAGTATGCTTAAACTAAAACCACACAAGTAATTGTTTCCATGTTTTTATTGAACACAACATGTAAACATTCACTGTGCAGGTGGAATAAGTATGTGAACCCCTAGACTAATGACATCCAATAGCTAAATGGAGTCAGGTGTCACCCAACTGGAGTCCCATCAATAAGATGACATTGGAGGTGTTGTTTAAAGCTGACCTGCCCTATAAAAAACTCACCATTTATGAGTTTGCTTTTCTCAAGAAGCATTGCATGATGTGAACAATGCGTCATGCAAAATAGCCCAGAAGACCTAAGATTAAGAGTTGTTAACTTGCATAAAACTGGTAAGGGTCATAAAATTATGTACAAAACATTGATGTTTATAAATTGAGAAGTTCAGCACTGCTGCTATTGTCCCTAGGAGTGGCCGTCCTGTCAATGTGGCACAGAATAATCCTCTAGTGTAAAGACTAACAAAGATCTGTGGCATTTGCCAACATTCCTGTTGGCAAATGTACGATACATAAACACTCAAAAGTTCATGGGAAGCCACTGCTGTCCCAAAAAAATTTAGCTGCATGTTTAAAGTTTGCAAAAAAGCACCTGGATGTTCCACAGCCGCACTGGAAAATATTCTGTGGAAATATTGAGTTGTTGAGTGGTGAAAGAACCACACAACAGTATGTGTGGATGAAAAGAGACATGGCACACCAACATGAAAACCTCATTCCAACTGTGAAGTATGGTGGAAGGGGCATCATGGCTTGGGGATGCTTTGCGGCATCAGGGCCTGGACAGATTTCTATCATCGAAGGCAAAGTTAATTTCTAAGTTTATCAAGACATTTTAAAGTTAACTTTTTGCAGAAGATCTTAGAGCCATCGGTCCACCAGCTGAAGGTCAACAAACGATGAGTGACACAACAGGACAATGGCCCAAAGCATAGAAGTAAATCAACAAAATGGCTTAAACAGAAGAAAATACACCTTCTGGAGTGGCCCAGTCAAAGTCCTAACCTCAACCCGAATGAGATGCAGTGGCATGACTTCCGGAAAACATTCACACCAGACATCCCAAGAATATTGCTGAACTGAAACAGTTCTGTAAAGAGGAATGGTCAAGAATCACTGATCGTTATGCAGGTCTGATCTGCAACTACAGAAAATGTTTGGTTAAAATTGTTGCTGCCCAAGGAGGTTAGGGTTTAGGAAGTTATGAGTTATTAAAACCAAGAGTTCATATACTTTTTCCACCTGCACTGTGAATGTTTACATGATGTGTTTAATAAAAACATGAAAACACAATTGTATGTGTGATATAATAGGGTATTTCCATTGCCGGGTCTGGAACGGTCGGGTCTCGTTATTTTGGAGTGGTGTGTTCTGGTATGGGTCTGCTCTCACGGTCCAGCCTAGCTTTAATTTCTTCATCTTGGCACAATACTGTGCCGAAGTCCACTCTGATCCTTTGGCTTCCATCCGCTGATAACAAAAAAAAAAAAACCTTTCTTACCTTTCAATCTAGCCCTTCCTGTGGACTGTCACGATGTCAGTGAGAAATGTATGGAACTCTGTAGGTGACCGTATAGAACTATGAATGTGACCAAAACTTGCCACTTGCTGGATTTTTTTTCACACTCATGTACAGCTAACAAAAATACAAACAACAGAACTCCGTTTGTGTTGCTTGCTGCAAGTTGTGAGTAATTTCTGTCAACCAATCAGTGGCCTGTGTTGTTGCTCTGTCCTAACCATACCGCTACAGAAATTTCTGGACCTACAACAGAAGGAAGCCCAAAAAGTCCCGTGACTGGCGTGGTACAAGTAAGTTGTCTAGACAGAACAATCGGAACAGCAAATTTAGCAACCCGATCCTTCCCATTCCATGCTAAAACGGTCAATGGAAATGAGCCATTCATTGAAGCAGACTGTGATTGTCTATTGTTGTGACTTAGATGAAGCTCAGATCACATTTTATGACCAATTTGTTCCAAAAATATAATTCCAAATAGTTCACTTACTTTTTCTTGAAACTGTAAGTCATGTTAATATTGGTGTGTTTGCATGAAGACAACTGCATTTTGGTTGCCTTAAAATGTTTCCTACTTACTCGAGGAGCAGAACTGAAACATTGAATGACAAGTGAAACCTCTTCAGAAAACCAAAGAAGTCAGTTGGTCTTCATTCAAAGTAACTAAGAAGCTCAATAATCAACTATACTGGCATTTACCATGAATATCACAGTCGTCTTCCAAATCGCCATCAGAATCTTGGATAGCTGCAGTCAACGTTTGGTTTTCAGTTTCACTTGTTGAGTGAGCTGAGAGCCTCCGGTCTTCATCTGGAAACAATACAAAATAAACAGTCCAAAACTCAGAGCATCTTAGTGCCAATTTATGCTAGTGCCTGTATTTACCTGTAGCAGAACTGCTCTTAATCTCTCTGTCCCATCTTGTGTTTCTCATCTTTGACAGTTTTTAATTGATTCCTTTGTACTAGAAAGGGTAGGCTGTTCTCCATCTGATTTTATAACAATTATATTTATATAAATATATATATACATATACATACAGCACTAATATCACAATGTAAATTGGACTTGAGAAGGTAGTGACAAAGTAAGGCAAAGTAGTCCACGCAGAAGGGGTCTCACACTTAAAAGGAACAGCAGCAGATATTGAGAATGCATACAAGCACAATGGTATCCCACAAGCAAATGCCAACCTCAATGAGGCTGCAAGGAAAGGAGCCACATCCAAATACCTACGAGTAAGACAAATCCCAAGAAGTCAGCTGCATGGCGAGAACAATATTCTGGCAATCAACTGCTACATCCTGCCAGTAATCAAATATACTGCATGAATAATAAGCTGGCCGAAGGAAGGAATTCAGATCAGATGTTAAGGCATGAAAGTTCCTAACCATGCATGGAGGGTTCCATCCCAAGTCCAGCACCCTGACACTGTACACTAGCCTTAAGGAAGGAGACCAAGAACTAGAAAGTGTGAGAGCCACTGTCCAGGATGAGAAAGATTCATAAGTACATCAAGGATAAGGCCCCAACAGATGATGTTGTCAGTCAATGTGTCAGACAATGACGAACAGAGTAAGAGGCGCTTGAAATTACTGTCTTGTGAGGAAAACCCCTACATTGACAGATAACTGAAGTGGTTGATGAAGAAATCATACTAATGGCTAGAAAGAGCTGGTCTGAATTATAGTACGAAGGCACTTATCATGGCTGCGCAGCAGCAGGCCCTGAACACCAGAGCAACATATGCCAAGACACCAGACAAGACTCAAGGTGTAGGCTATGCAAAGAGGCCCATGAGACAATCCACCAAATAACTGCAGGGTTTAGGATGCTGGCAGGGAAAGCATACATGGAACAACACAACCAATTGTACAGGAACATCTGTGCAGAGTATGGACAGGAAGGCCCATGGTCAAAGTGGACCCACCCCCCCAAGGTTGTAGAGAATGAATGAGCCAAGCTCCAGTGTGACTTCCAGATGCAGACCGAAAAAATGGTGATGGTGAAACAACCACATATTTTGATGGTGGGCAAACAACAGAGGACAGCAGTTGAGGTTTATGTAGCAATTCGAAGTGATAGAAAAATCAAGAAAAAGGAACACAAGAAACTAGAAAAGTACCAGAACTTCAAACCCTTTGCCTTCAGAACTGCCTTAATCCTTCATGGCATATAATCAACAAGGTACTGGAGTTTTTCCTGAGATTTGGTCCATACTAACATGATAGCATCACACAATTGCTGCAGATTTGTCACCTGCACATCCATGATGCAAATCTCCCATTTCTCCACATCCCCAAGGGTGCTTTGGATTGAGATCTGGTGACTGTGGAGGCCATTTGAGTACACTGAACTCATTGTCATGTTGAACAAACCAGTTTAAGATGATTCAAACTTTATGACATGGTGCATGGCCCTGCTAGAAGTAGCCATCAGAACATGGGTACACTGTGGTCATAAAGGGATGGACCTGTTCAGCAATAACACTCAGGTAGGCTGTGGCATTGCAACAATGACTATTAAGTACTAAGGGGCCCAAAGTGTTCCAAGAAAATGTGCCCCACACTATTATACCACCACCAATAGCCTGAACCATTGATACAAGGCAGGATGGATCCATGCTTTCATGTTATTGATGCCATATTCTGACTCTACCATCCGAATGTCTCAGCAGAAATCAACACTCATCAGACCAGTCAACATTTTCCCAATCTTCTACTGTCTAATGTTGTTGAGCCTGGGTGAACTGGAGTGACACCCAGTGTGGTCTTCTGTTGCTGCAACACATGTGCCTCAAGGTTTGACATGTTGTGCATTGAGAGATGCTCTTCTGCATAACTTGGTTGTAATGAGTGGTTATTTGAGTTACTGTTGCCTTTCTATCAGCTTGAACCAGTCTGGTCTGTCCATTCTCCTCTGACCCTTGGCATCAACAAGGCATTTTTATTCAAAGAACTGCCGCTCACTGGATGTTTTCCCTTTTTCAGACCATTCTCTGTAAACCCTTAATATAGTTGAGTGTGAATTTCCAAGAAAATCATTATTTTATTAAATACAGTATTTTCGCACCATAAGGCGCTATTAAAAACCTTTGATCTTCCCCTGAACCAGCAGTGCGCCTTTTAATACGGATGCGCCTTATATACATGTATTTTGGACATAAGTGAAGCCAGCCACACCTGCGTCCGCAGGAAAACAAAGAGCCGGCCAGTGGCACCGCCCACCCTCACCAAAATAAAGGGTGTGGCACTGCTCCACACAGGTACACCGGTAACCAGCTATGGCACCAGCAAAGAGACACGCTAATGAGGCAGGGTTCAAGCTCAGAGCCATCATTCACGCCGTTGAGCATGGAAACAGAGCAGCAGCAAGGGAAAACAACATTGACGAGTCGATGGTCTGCAAGTGGAGAAAGTTGAAAGACCAGCTGCTACAGTTGAAGAAAACAGCGTAGCTTCAGAGTCAACAAGGCAAGATGGCCACTGCTTGAAAACCGAGTTGAGCAGTTGGTCGCAAAGCAGCGAGCAGAAGCGTCTCCACCATCTCCATTTGTCTCACAGCTGCGGCATTAGCAGGAGAGATGGACATTGTGGACTTCATAGGAGAACCTTCCTGGTGTTTTTGCTTCATGCGGAGGCGAGCACTTTCTATCCGCACCAGAACTACCGTCTCGTAGCAGCTACCTGCCGACTACGCTGAGAAGCTAGAGTTGTTCCACGCCCATTGCACTAAGACGATGGCAGACAAAAACATCCAGCCCCAGTACATCATCAACATGGACGAGGTCCCGCTTACCTTTGACATCCCGGTGAACCGGACCGTGGAGAAAATGGGGAACAGCACGGTGTCTGTGCGGACGACCGGCCACAAGAAGTCCTGCTTCACCGTCATGCTCGAATGCCAGGCTCATGGCCAGAAGCTGCCGCCGATGGTCATTTTCAAGCGGAAAACTTTACCCAAAGAAAAGTTTCCCGCCGGCGTGATCATCAAGGCGAACCCGAAGGTTTGGATGGATGAGGACTTGATGGCGGCGTGGCTGCGGGAGGTGTACACCAAAAGACGGGACGGCTTCTTCCACACTTCTCCAGCCATGCTGATCTGCGACTTCATGCGGGCCCATCTCACCGACGCCGTTTAAATCCAGGTGAAGAGGATGAACACGAAGCTCGCCATCATACTGGGTGGATTAACCAAAGAACACAAGCCGCTGGACATTGGGGTGAACCGGTCCTTCAAAGCGAAAGTCCGAGCAGAGTGGGAGCGGTGGATGACTGATGGCGAACACACGTTCACCAAGACGGGCAGGTAGAGCCGATCGACTTTTGCCACCATCTGTGAGTGGATCGCTGATGCCTGGGCCAATGTTTCCGTCCAGACTGTTGTTCGAGCTTTCACCAAGGCCGGGATCACAACGGGAGAGCCAAGCAACGACAGTGACATTGACTCTGACGGCGATGAGCCGAGCGTGCTGGGTTCAGTGCTGGATCAGCTCTTCATGTCAGACATGGAGAATGAGGATTTTGAGGGATTTATGGACGAGGAATGAAAAAAAATATGTGAGTACCATACTTTTTTCCGATCTGAACGGGCAACAGCGCTCTGTATGAAACTGGGACTTTGAATATGTTTATATTAAACATAAGCAAACAGTTGTGTTGCCGCTGTCTGAATGCGCATCTTTGCTCCAGCCGTGCCTGCGCGTAAAAATGGGACTTTTGTTTGTTAAACAGCCTTACGTCTGATTGTTCTTTCTTGCTGCTTAAAGCATCCGTGCAAAATATGACACTGATAATTACGAAATTGTTGTTTTTACTGTGAATGAGAGGAATAAACTATGATTTTGATCTAACTCCTTTGTTTGGCTTATTGTACCAGTTATGCACTACTAGGTGGAGTGTTCAGTCAGTCATGCCATTACCAAATCTTCATTCTTGCTGCTAAAAGCACCCGTGCATTAAATTGGGACTAAATGTTACTTTAATAATGAGAAATTTATTTTTTAGCATAGATAATGAGTGGAGTAATGTTTGGCTTAGATCTAATTGCCCAAATTGTCTTAAGTGTGTGCTCGTTTGCTTTGCTGGGTGCGCCCTATAATCAGGTAGGCCTTATGTACAGACCAAACCTTTAACTAGGACACTGATTGACTGTGCGCCTTATAATCAGGTGAGCCTTATGGTGTGGAAAATACAGTACTCAGACTAGCCCATCTGGCACAGACAGCAATGCCAGATTAAATGTCAATTAATAACCTTTCTTCCTAATTTTAAATCTCTGTTTAAACTGCTGCAAATCGTCTTGATCATATCAACATGCCTAAATGCATTGAGTTGCCACCATGTGATTGGAAGATTAGAAATTTGCTTTAATGCGTTAAGTGGCCAAGGAATGTACGTCACACTGACATGGCATTCATGGAGTTAGCCATCTTCACTCATGATGGGGAAGGTTGTTGTTTTATTGTTCGGTAATAAACAGCAGACGTCATAGCTAGTAGAAGCTAACCGTTAGCAATAGCAACACCACCACATGGCAGAAGCTCCCTCAGTCATTTGTGGGTATAAAACATCCACGTTGCAAGCCAGTGGTAGAGTTGCTTTGCTGTTATAGAATCCTGGAAGAGATGACAAATAACAGGAAATAAGACTCCAGAACCTGCAGTATGAAGCTCATCTGTAAAGTGGGAACTTTTAGGTCTACAAAATGGTGCACTGCTTTGTTCCCCCACCAAGATTAACTTACAAGGCATTAAATCCTACTAGAGACCACTGTAAATGTATCAAATCATCCACTCCTTTAAATCATGGCAATTGCAAAAGAAACTTCCATTTCCAGTAGTCAATTTTTAATTCTTAGTGGCAATAATAACAGTCTTTCCTTAACCAATACTTGGTCTGCCCATAGTTTTAAGGTTTATGCTCTTAGATTTCAAAGATAAGCTATGTGATCAACATTATTACAGTTTGCTTGATATTTATATATTTTCTCATGTTTCCAGAAGAGTTTACTCACCATCAACTTGTAGTTCTTGTTCCACAATGACTCTCAACCTCTCTTCGATTCCACAATCAAATGTGGAGTTCTTTTCATCTAATGAGGTGGTTTAGGAAAAAGACATTTAGTCTAGTGAACTCATATGTAAACCTCAATTGTATTTTCTCAAAGTCAAGAGGCACTTTCACACCAGATCGGTTTGTTTCATTTTCAACAGATCAGTGTTTTTCCTTTGGGAGTTGCTTCACCTTGAAAAAGCATGGCAAATGTAACCTGGCAAGGAAACCTAAATATGTAAATGTATAGTCTGGAAACAACCATTTAGGCCTTTTCAAATGACACTAGATAGTAACTTAGATTAGTGCAGACCGGGCTGGTAACCTTTTCCAAAAACAGTTTTGGATTATCTCTCCACCTTTTCTCAATTTTTGTAGTCCCTGCTCTGATGGTTACACGGGTTGAGTCGCAATTATTGGCAAAAGATTTGCAAGGGTCTGCCTGCTGCCTGCAACCATTTCTTGGTTTTAGAGTCTGACAAAAGGTCATTAAAACTGAGCAGAATGTTCTACATCACCACAATTGTTGTGCCGAGTTGTGTTTATGTGCATCATACAGGTCACCTCACACTGTTTACTGATCCCCTCATGCTAACTAATTTCTGTATAAATTTTAGGGTTGGGCATCGAGCATCGATTGGAACCGGTTCCAACTGTGCATTTTCCCCGCAATCGTTCTAAGTGAATTATTTCAATTCCTAGTTTCGATCACTAGAATGCCGACAGAAGAGGAATCTGCGGCCGATCTCCATGAAAACTAAACATGATCTGCAAATTGTGATCAATGCTTTTCAGAGCTGATCACACCAGCTGTCTGTGTGCAGCACAAGTCCCCCCTCCCCCCACATGGCGCGCAGTGGCCAGATATAAACAAAAGTGTCTGCCGAACTTTAACTCCATAAGGTAAACTTTAACTCCTGCAGCGTAGAGGAAACTTGTTAAAATGCGTCAACACGGTGGATTTAATGGTTGCTTTAAAGAAAAACTCTGGACGGTGTGAGGTGAGTTTGTCTCACTGCAGAAATAAAAAACACACACGGAGTGTCAGCAGTCAGACGCAGCTGCTCACCAACACTGTGTGTGAGCGTGAGCATCAGAAGGCTGAACAATAACCTGTAGGTGTACCACACCAGCTTCTGCCACAGTAACTATTTATAATAATAATAATACATTAAACACACAAAGTTGTGAACACTTTAATTTCCTTTCTGAACTATTTCTGTTGAGAGTTGTAATGGCCACAAATGGTCACTTTTCAGGTATAGATCAGGGATTCCCAAAGTGTGGTGCGCGCACCCCCGGGGGTGCGCGAGCTGCCGCTAGGAGGTGCGCGAGGTGAAAAGTGGAATGGCTGCGGAGCTCAGAGAAGTCTGTCATATGTCACCATTAGCCTAGCCAGAAACTCATTTGTGGGTGGGCCAAAGAAAAAGTAAGTGGGCCCAATAAATTTAATTGAAAACAAGTATATTTTTGCGCGCGTGTCCTCCACATGTGCCCTAGCTTCATAATAACAATGCGCCGAGCTTCAGCACTCTGGCCTGCGCACGCCGATATGTTCCGTCGCGCGTGTCCTCCACATGTGCCTTAGCTTCATAATAACAATGCGCCGAGCTTCAGCACTCTGGCCTGCTCACGCCGATATGTTCCGTCGCGCGCGCGTGTCCTCCACATGTGCCTTGCTTCATAATAACAATGCGCCGAGCTTCAGCACTCTGGCCTGCTCACGCCGATATGTTCCGTCGCGCACGTGTCCTCCACATGTGCCTAGCTTCATAATAACAATGCGCCGAGCTTCAGCACTCTGGCCTGCGCACGCCGATATGTTCCGTCGCGCGTGTCCTCCACATGTGCCTTAGCTTCATAATAACAATGCGCCGAGCTTCAGCACTCTGGCCTGCTCACGCCGATATGTTCCGTCGCGCGCGCGTGTCCTCCACATGTGCCTTGCTTCATAATAACAATGCGCCGAGCTTCAGCACTCTGGCCTGCTCACGCCGATATGTTCCGTCGCGCACGTGTCCTCCACATGTGCCTAGCTTCATAATAACAATGCGCCGAGCTTCAGCACTCTGGCCTGTGCACGCCGATGTGTTCCATATTTGATCATTTTTAACGGTGTTGGATGAATCTGAAGGTGGTGAGTCATTCTGGCAGATTGTAATTAACACCCTGTCTCATGCAGGTGTTCTGACATTATAAACCTCTCAAACAGAACATTGTGGATGTAACAAAATAAATCAACAAATGATTCCCATTCAGGCTATTAACAGCACGCTGAAGATCTGAAGTTCAGAGTGCGTCTGTCAGAGGTCAGACGCGTTCCAGCGGAACCACAGCTCACGGGTGCACATGTGAGCACATCTGGGCTGGGCATAAGTAGTTTTACAACATTGGTTTAAATAGCGCCATTAACGAGACGCGGTGACTTGAGCGGCTCATGGAGCTGTGCCGCGCGTGCACACACACATACACACACAGATTCAATAAGTGCGCACGCTGCGTAAACTCCAGCGCGCCGTCAGACTGCAGACAGAAATAGCGCTGCCTCCTCCGTAGAAACTTTTAAGAGGTTTTATAACAACATTTCAGGTCAAATTAAGATATTAGCTTCTATTTTGGGATGACGTATTAAAGTCGGGTCCGCTCCAGCCAGTGGAGCCAGTCATGAACCTGACCACAAGTCCTGTTACTGCAGCATTCCTGTCCGCGTGGCAGTGGATCCCAGATTCAGCCACACCATAAAACAGCAAAAAGTCGGTCTGAGGCAAAAGTGAACCTCATGGCGTTTCCATCTTTTCCCATAAAGACATTTGATTACGCACAAGTAGGTGATCAGCTCAGGTTTACGCAGAAGGAAGGAGAGCGCTCTGGCCGCACAGGTTAAACGTTCCTACTTTAAGAAAACCGTTAAATTGCATTGTTTATGTGCTACCTGGGCCTCTAAATATTTATTTAAAATTAAATCAAAGGAAAATGTAATGGTATCGAATGTTTATTAATTACTATTTAAAAAATGAAAGTGATGGGGAAAAAGGTCGATCATATTTTTTTTAACCCTGACTGTTTAGCTTGACATCGGATGGACATATATATATAGCCATGCCCTGATGTGGGGGCTGGGGGGGAGGGGGGGGGGGGGTCGACATGGTCGGGACATAGAAGGGGGTGCGCGGCTAAATAAGTTTGGGAACCACTGGTATAGATTGACCTATATGCCATTGGTCAGCGGCAGTCAGGAAGTCTGCCTCTGTGTCCTGTTAATCATTCAAGTTGCAGAAGATTCGACATTGCCTGCTTGTTGATACCCAATAAAGTTAACAATATTATTAAATTGTGTTCAGACAAAATTTCAGTAAAAAGGCTATTCTTATGTATATTTACAGAGTAAAGGTAAGTTATAGGACAATAAAATGGCAAAAATTGCCAATAGTTGTTGATGAACTTTTTAAAATCATTATTGGAAACTATTTAAGAACCAGCCTGATTAAGCACTAGAACCACATTAGTTGAAAATACACAAATGGTAATGATTACCTGAAAATTGTTGATCTTTGTATTCGTCCATCATTTGTGATATTTTGATTTTACCTAAAAATGTAGAAGAGAAAAATTGTTTTAAAAAAATAAAACCATCAACTTGAACATCACAAAACAATGTGAACTAACTTCAGCCTTGTGCCCAACTTTCAATCATTAAGTTTCATTTTAGCCACCATTTTGTAAACTGCACTAACTACACAGTACTATTAAATAAAACAAAAAATCTGTAGTTTCTTTGCTTCTGACATGTAGGCATAAATAATCCATAACGTTTTACAGCTTTTATAAGTGTTTAGTGGACAAAAGTCACACAAACTTGCCTTGCAGTGAGCTTTCCATATATCATTTTACAGCTTCAAGCCTGACCTAGACAAAATTCACATGAAGTGCAGAAGTCTGCTGTCTGGGTTACTTAAATGTACAAAAGCACAAAACATTACACATCTTACCTTTTCTTTTGTACATCTACCCTCCTGTCTCTTCTGGTGAGCTTTCCTCCTCCATGAAAATGGCTCCCTGTCTGTGCTGCAGGGCACAGCTGAACTCAGGGAGGAATAGGTAGCATGACTCTGATTGGATGACTAGTTTATGGGCCCACCGCCTCTGCAGCTGCCAGGTGGGGGATGGGCAGTTAGGCAAAAGTCAGCCTTCACTGAAAACTCAGAGAAACGTGCCACAATGGAGCAGCAGGGCTGATGACTGAGGATGAGTGAAGATCAAAGCCACCCAAACTAATCATAATAAATATTAATTCAATATTAATTTATAAAACTGTCTCTCTTTGTATATTTTTTAATTTGTATATATTTTATGTAAATTTAACTTTTAGATCAGGATGGTCAAAAGTACACAACATTAGTGGCCTTCAAGTGATTTTGAGCAGTCCACATTTGCATTTGTAGAATGATTTGGTCTGTCCAGAAGGCTGCTGCTGTAGATTGATACTTTCATGCTTTTATATTGTAAATGTTGTTCATCAGTGTTAAAAAAATTCAGCAGTCACAGTTAAACGAAAAATCAACATTAATCAAATCTTCATAAAAAAGGCCACATTTATGTAAAATTACAAATGTTTGAGGGCATGTTGTGGGTCACATGAGCAACGCAGGGGTTCAAAAATCAGCTCAATTCATGGTCATAACCCTGCTTTCTAGGCAGCCATGTTTGCTTTCTGATATGTGACTTATAAGTGAAAAGGCCTCCCAGAATATACTGCAGAAACTTCCCATTAATTAACATTGCCTTTTCAACTAATTTTGAGGTCACACTGTGGGTCACATGAGCAATGCCGACCCCCGCCAGCTTCAAAAGTGCAGGCAAATAGGCTGCTCGGTTAGTGCTTCGTTTGTGCTGATTTGTGCAGGTAAAATTGACGTTTGTGCTGCTATGGTTTCTGAGATAATAAACTGTATTTTATGGGTCATTCAGAGTTCATCGTCCCCCCGGATTGCTCCAAACTGCTCCAAAATGGACCATATTAGTCTACCTTTTTAGTGCTTTGTTTGTACTGATTTGTGCAGGTAAAATTGACGTTTGTGCTGGAATGGTTTCTGAGATATTACGAGTTTTATTTTTACATGATGACATCATCAAATCAAGTCACTTTTGTGCTCTTTGTCAGTCTAAAGCAGCGTTTTTCAACCCTGGTCCTCAAGGCACACTGCCCTGCATGTTTTTGTATTCTCCCTGCCTTAACACACCTCATTCAGCTGACTGCAGTTCAGCAAAAGCTTGTAAATCAACCATCAATTCAAATCAGCTGTGCTGAAGCACGGAAAACCTGAAAACTCCCTGGACAGTGTGCTTTGAGGACCAGGGTTGAAAAACACTGGTCTAAAGTATATTTGCTTTTCAAACTCAGTCAGCTTCACCTCTATAAACATGAAGGTTATATTTTTCTTTCAATAAATTTGCCATATTTATTGTGTTGATCTCATTACCAAAGTCATGTTTCACTCAACTTTACAATTTTAGAGTCACTATTCCTAAGCCACAACAAAATTAAATGTATAGCTGCAAAAAAAAAAAAAAAAAAAAAGATTAGATTTGTGAATCTGTACTAAATATAATGTATGTAATTTATGTCCACTAAAATTATTGTCATTTTTTGATTTTGGAAACGTGTAATATCTCAGAAACAGATGCAACACAAATGGTAATTTTACCTGCATAAATCAGTACAAACAAAGCACTAAAAAAATTGACAAATACGGTCCATTTTGGAGCAGTCCGGGGGACGGTGAACTCTGAATGACCTATCAAATAAAGTTTAATATCTCAGAAACTGTTGTAGCACAAACGTCAATTTTACCTGGGTCACATGAGCAACGAAGGGGTTCAAAAATCAGCTCACTTCATGGTCATAACCCTGCCTTCTAGGCGGCCATGCTTGCTTTCTGATATGTGACTTATGGGGGAAAGGCCTCTTGAACTGCAAATAAAAATATTGCATTTCATTTACATTGCTGTGTTGCCTAATTTTGAAGTCATACTGGGGGTCTCATGAGTGATCTAGAGTTATAAAAATAGGGTCACTCAATTGACATAACATTTCCTTCGAAGAAGTGGTGTTTGTTTTACACACAGTACATTTACATACATTACTCCTACACACAAAGGCGTCCTAAAGTGCACTTAAAAACCTGATATTCATTTACATAGCCTTTTTCATTAACTTTTTGGTCAGGCTGTGTTTCATAGAAGGGATGTAGAGGGCTGGAATTAGTCAGTTCATCTTCACAAATAGGGAGCCTGAAGCCCCCTTCAGACAGGCCATGAAAAACGGAAATGTTCCGGACTCTGTCCGTAAGACCTTTGTGTCTGAATACAAACATCCGGATAATGTGTTCTGGAATTTATCCGGTCGAAGCCCCTAGTAACAGGTCCGGACTTGTTACGGACAGGGTGGCTGATTCAGACTGGTGAGGTAAAGTTCCGGACAAGGGGGAGGAGGAGGGGACCGGGGGACGCTGTGCGCACCTAGATAGCCCGCTGCTGTAGAATGCGGCGAACTATGGCAGCTCTTCTTCTACGGTACCGCCTAGACGCGCGGACGGAGCGCTTCACACCGCTTCAGTGATTCCTTTAACCATTGAGCTTCATCATCCAGGTCTCTTATACGTCTTCGTGTGCGCAGAATTATGCTTAAGCGCCTCGTGATTTTTATCTTGAGAGGTGCTATAGAAATGATATTTTCTTCTTCTTCTTCTTAACATGAGTCCGATTCTCTCTCCCCCCACCACCCCCCCGCCGCCGTCAGACATCTGTAACTTTTCCCTGCTGTGTGAACGCAGCCGAAAGGACAAGTTCCGGTACAAAAGTGGTGTGTCTGAAAACACAGTTCCGGTTAAAAACCGGATTGAATTGTCCACAAATGTTCCAGAATGTCCATCTGAAAAGGGCTTTGGTCTCCTCACTTTCCGGTCGGCTCATGGTTCCAAGGTAGAAGGAAAAAAATGAATGCAAGTCATTGGGGCTAAAAGCGCTGTTTTCTAATTCCGCATGTTGTGTGCCATGGATTTCACATATGCTGTCCGTGAGTTTTAAAGACACATTTTGAAACCAAGAATGCACTTTTTTTTAACAGGGAGAAACGTTATTTTAGGATTTGTATGAAAATAAGCCCAGAACTACAGATGCGTGTCACGAAAATGACATCATCGTTAATGACACAGAGAAAAACGGAGGGAAATGGCTGTAGGTTCAGCAAACTTCAAATCCTTCCTTCAGGCGGAGAAAAGCACAATAAATCGGGCCATTTGGTAAGTACCAGCTACGCTACAGGAGAAAAGATTATGTGTTGACGTCATATATGCGACATGCCGATGTCGGATTTGTAGTCATGCTAATTATGAACTTTTACAAACTGATAAATCTCGAAGTATGTGGCAAGTATGGTCAAAACACCTATCATTAGTTTTAATTAAAATTGCAGTACTACCTATGTGTGATCCAGGGCCTAAGGCAAAGCTGATTAGAAAATAGAGTTTTTAGCCCCATAAACTTGCATACATTTTTTCGTTCTTCCGGGGACCCATGAGCCAGAAGTAGATGGGCGTGACTTAGCCTCCCCGTACATCTTATGTATAGATGATACTGTTTGCATTCTGATACGTCACTGGTAAGCAAAAGTGCCCCCCAAAATACTGGATAAATCTTTTTTGTAGCATTTTTCACTAATTTTGAGGTCATACTGTTCCGTACAGGAGAGCTGTTTGCATTCAAATACTTAATTCTAACAAGAAAAGGACCCCAAAATGTACTGCTCCTCCTTTTACCTTTTCTTTTCCACAATTTTAGAGGTCATGCTGTGGGTAATAGGAGTGGAGCCGTGCATAAGCAGTGTTCTACAGGTCAGAACATTTGTTTGCGTAACAGTTTTTTTTTTTTTTTTTGCTGAGCTTAAGTAGGGTTATATTAAGGACTGGATGCATAGTTTTAAAAAAAGATTTCCCAGATCATCTTTTTATCACATAATACCAAGAGTTTGCTGTTGAAAGATATATAAAACACAGCCTGTTTCAGTGTCATTTAGACTTGCATATTCTGTCCATTTATTGTTTCTCCCTCCGCCACAGTCTAGTCTGATAGGGTATATGAATTAAAGACTAATAATATAAACAAGCAGCTGGTCCACTTCAACGTGTCCATGATGTGTGGCTTCTCCTCTTGACTTTGTTGCATTGGGTCTGAAAGTCTTCTTGCTATATCCAGCCAACATTAAGCTGATCCGTGGATCTGAACAATTTTTTTTCTCGGACTTAGCAGAGGAAGCAAAATATCTGGGCTCCCTGAATCCTGTTGTAATCATTAATTCTGTGGATCACTAAAGATAGCCACTTCTGGTTATAAGGTTGATGGGCTGTTTTCATTTTTTTTACCTAACACCATAATGAGCTATTGTGTGATCAATGGAGGAGGAACTTGTTATTTTTGGTGGTGTTTAGGTAGAATTTTCCCTGATGTTTTCACCTTCACCTTCTGTTTTAATAGTGAAAATTGCTTATCATTAAAGTTTTATTATCACTAGGTCACTTTTATTTATTCATATTCTGCTGCCTAACTGAACCTTCTGTAATTGTTCTTTGGATTTATTTTTGTCTTCTTTAATAGCAGTTAGCATAAAGTTAGTCAAGGTTGGACTATGGTATGCTCTCAGTATAACACCATCTGCAATAATGGCTTTGCTGGTGATGTTTTTTATTTGATTTAGTTTTTCTTTCTTTTTTTTTGTTTGTTCGCTTTTTTTTTCTTTAGGCGTAAACCTTTTTTGGACTTTTTCCTGTTTGATCTCTATATTTTTTTCTTAGGGCTTGGCACTTCTGTTATGGGTAAACATCTAAATATAATTCCTCTCAATATCAGAAGTCTTCTTCTAAAGATTGATTGAAAAAGAAAAGATTGGTTTAGTTAGAATGAACCAAAAATAATTACCCTTTCGGAGACCTGGTTAAATGATTCTGTCTCTAATAATGCAGTTAATTTGGATTATTTTAACTTATTTCATGCTGAGAGACATGGGAGGGAGGGTGGGATTGCTACTTATGTTTGTTCCAGTCACAAGTGGTTGTAGTCCCATCAGTGAAACCTTCACAGGTCATCTTCATTGAGGTTATATTTAATGCCAACAAGGGTTGTCACGGTGTGAAAATTTAACCTCACATTATTGTGACAAAAATTATCACGGTTTTCGTTATTATCGCTGTATTTATTTAAACATGCTACATTTTCAGGAAACTAAATAAACCCTGTATATCAGGAAAATATTGTCCTCAGTTTGTGTCTAAATTTTGCCTACAATTTGTTATTTTGTAATTATGTTGTTTATTTGTTTACATATTTCCCCTTTAGTCTTTAAAATACCAATAATAATTAATCAATTTCCCTCTGGGATTAATAAAGTATTTTTGAATTGAATTTGAATTGAATTTGCCCATAACTTCTTATTTTTTGTCTGTTTGATGTCATCATTTAAAAAATATTAGATCAGATGATACTCAGTACTCAAGTAGCCTTCTAATTAGATAATTTTTTACCCTTACTTGAGTAATAAACCCTATATCAGGAAAATATTGTCTTCGGTTTGTGTCCTTCCAGTGAGCTTTGCAGATTTGGGAAAATGTCATCAGGCAGTAATCATTGTTAAATTCATAATTATTCTCAGAGAGAGACCATCTCTTATCTGCCCCTGGGAGCCCCGTAATGCATAGCGTCATTTCAATATGGGGATGTCCGTGACACGGTTTATATGCAGGTAGCGGCGCTGTGGCTGCTTTACATAGCGACTTGTTTCTTTCTCCCTCAACCTAAATCCTCGGATTACGCATTTTAACTAAAATGCTAACTTGCCTTGCGTTGACTGTAGAGTTGTGGGTGATGGTCACACAGATGTGTCATGAGATTTGAAGCATTGCTGCCTTTCACAGACACTTTTTCCTGCACGTGCTGCAAACAGGATAGTCGTCTTCTATCAGCTGTCCCTCTGCATTTTTCAAATATCCAAAAAATGCCCATACTTCCGACTTTGTCTTCTTTGAGGGATAATAAATGTCCTGCACACTGCCGTCTCCTCCTTTGGCCATTATTTCAGCTTTAGCTTCAAGAAAGTTTTGGTTGTAAACAACAAAGTGTGCATGTACCGCCGGCAACTTCAGCAGATGATACGGTGGCTGGTAAGGGTCACCGCACCTACACCGTAGCCACGGTAATCCACCAAGATAATATAGTTTTTTAAAAAACAAGACTGTTATTATTATGGTCAACTTTTTTACCGGGGTTTACCGCTACACCGGTTACCGTGAGAACCCTAATGCCAACAAGTATGTCATAGTTGGGAACATTTATCTGCCACCTTCTTCTTTGCTAAAAATGAAGCTGTGAAAAATATTATTGCCACTGTTCAATCATAAGATTGAAGGAACCTATTTTGTTGGGACACTTTAACTGAAACTGGCTCTATCAATCAACCCTTTATGAACTTAACCTTTTAAACGGCTCAAATGTCACTCAACTGATTCCTGCTCCAACCTGACTTGGCGCCAGCAGTTCTTCTCTTAATGACTGGATTTTAGTTACTCACTCTAGCAGGATTGTTGATTCAGGGGTTCTACCAGATTGTTTAGCAACAACTCAATTACATCCTGTAATTGGAAAATTTAGATTCTCTAGACTCCTCCTAAAATCATTAGGTTACATGACTTACATCATTTTAGTAATGAGTTCTATCTCCATGACTTACAGTCGATTAACTGGGATAGACTCTTGTTATTACCTGACCTAGATAGTGCTTGGAAATATTTCTTTTCTGAATTTCTCAGTGTTCTTGATAAACATGCTCCTTGGATTAGTGTTGAAGTCATGGGCAATCACCTTCCATGGATCAGTAGTTAACTCATCGCCCTTTACAAACAACGTGACAAAGCATGGAAAACTGGTCAATTGACTCGTAATCATGTGGACTGGTGTAAGTATAAGAAACTGATAAATGACTGCACAACTCAAACTTGGAATGCCAAAGCAGCTTATTATAGAAACAGCTTAAATAACTAATTTAAACAAAGTTAGCCCCCCAACCACCCCCCGCACACACACACACAATAATTTTCAGTCAGATGAGAATTTTTTGCTTTAATCCCTGTTATAAACGCAGTCGGAACAGAGGAGAGGTTCCCGTATGAAATAAATAAAAAAAATTGATTTGATAAATCACGGATTAACGGGTTGTCATTTATGTAACATAGCAAAACAGCTATGTTTTCTTCATCATGCACCAGAAACTAACTTTTATTTACAGTTCATGTCAAGATCTCTGGATGTCCTGTTCTGTTCTACTACTCCTTTAATCTACAGACTTCCTGACTTCTTCAAGATATCAGAACTGCTTTCTATCTATATTATCTCTCTGTGATCACAGAGAGAAGTGTCAGCTTTCTAACTAAAATGTACCAAAATTATGCTTGATCATATTTTGTTCAATTTAAATATGTTGAATCTAAGTGTTCTAGTAAAAATCTGTAATGGTACAGTCCAAGCTAAAACATAAGTGTTTATTGTTTTATAAATACTAGATATTATTCTTTAAATCACATTTGATGATTCTGAAATGGTTAATCAATCATTCATACTTCCATAATCATATTATGATTACGGTTAAAATATTCACCACACACAATTTTGGATATAATATGTTTTTTAAAAACACATTTAAAATCATAAACCCTCAAGCTTTTGTGGAAAGAGAGGGGTGTCTGAGGTATATTGGTAAAACCTCCTACAGAACTTGGCAAACTGATTTGTCTGAGTTTGTCAACTAGAGTCTATAAGTATGGCAACAATCTCTGAGAACGTCAGTTCTGCCTCTGAACAGCCACTGGCCAGGCTGGCTCAGGAAAAGCTTTCAACGCCATCCACCTCTCAAAGCTAACATTTTTAGCAGCTATTTGCGATTAGATGCAAAAATTGCTTCCTCCAACACCATAACTCATTTGACGTGAAACGTCCTCAGCAACAGACCTGGGGTATCTTACGGACGGACTGTTGACCTCCAAAAGGCGGCTATGGCCTTTAGAATTCCAGAAGCCTAAAACCTCCTCCTCCACTCCGTCGGACAAAGGGCTTCTCTTCTTCGTACCACCAAGAACCTCCAAGACAAAAGTCAGTTTGTACTCTGCGTTGGATGAACATCTTTTATTAATTGATACGATTGTTATACCCAATAAGCAAAACTAAATTAATTTTAAACCCAGACACCACTAATTTCTTATCACGCTTAACAAAGCTCCCACTACACCTCACTTTCATTACATCGCTTAATTCATTCAGTTATAGTTTGTTAAACCCTTGTTTCTCATAATTTGTTTGTTTGATTTTCATAGGAACATAGTATAATAAACTGATTTTTATAAAAACTATATTTCTGAATTTCAGACTCCATCTTAATTAAATAAGGAGGGTTTGAATCCCTGAACAAGTAACAGAAGAACAAAAAGTAATGTTAATTCAAACCCTTAAATATCAATAAAATTGATTAATAATATTTATATGATTCATTACATCTTATAGATATTTATTAAGTGTTGTGTAACAGTCCCTAAACACGAAATTTACATTTAATGAGTCATTCTGTTTGGAGCTAGTTTTATTTGGAAACTTTTGAGTTGTCAGTCTGGTCATCTTGGCAATGTGGCGTCTATGATCAAGGAACAGAAAATAGTTCTTGGGGGTTCTTGTAGTTGTAAGATTAAATATGAGCTAGAATCAGAATGGTGTGGTTTGTCATTCGCACCACAAAGGGTCCCAAATTACAGCACAGAAGGATTTCCTTTGAGATCAGAGCGCTCACGGAGGATGCATTCCCACAGTGCGAATGTTGTTAAATGCTCCAATAACACAGATTAGTCATGATATAATGTCAGATTCCCGTTGGTCACATGTCTTTTATTGTTGTAGCCAAAATTATGTGAAAAAAATATTTTTCCAACGACATAATTACACACTTGGCAAATATAATTTGTGGCGGAGGAACACGCGTGGATGACTCAGACAGCTTTACTACTGAGATTCCCCCATTCAGCCACTAGATAATTGTGCGTACGCACGGTCAGGGACGTTTCTAAATTTGTGAATGTTTCTACGCACAAGTACAAAATGATAAACGCCACACAATGCATAGAAATTTTCCTATGCACAACAAATGCACGGATCTGTGCGTCTGTACGTTTGATAAATGAGGGCCCTGGTCTATGAACATTTAATACCCACCTGTATCTGTCCAAGAATTTGTTTTTGAATTTATTTTTGTAGTATCATTTAGACCAAAATTCATTTTATCATAAATTCCTCTTTCTAATAATTAGTCTCTGTACAAATTGATTGCGCCATTTGTGTGTTTTGTTTATGTGATTATTGAATATTTACGTGAAAGTATTTTGTTCCATAGAAACACAAAAATACCTATCTGATAGGTAAGATCTCATCCACTGCAAGGCATCTCCAGAGAACCCTACCAATTGTTCTAAATGGTCAAATAGGACCTGGTGGGCTACTGTATCAAAGGTCGCCATAAGATCCAGAAGCCAGAAAACCACAGCATCCCCATCATCTGTAGCTAAAAATACACAATTTAGTACCCTTAACAAAAGTGTTTCAGTGCTGTGGCTGGTTCTAAACCCTGACTGCAGGGGCTCTATGATATCATGGTCATTCCGGAATATAGGCAGTTGTTTATTTACAACACTTTAAATTATTTTTGCACAAAAGTGGAGATTAGAGATAGGTCTATAATTAGCTAAATCTCATGAGTCCAACACCTCCTTCTTAAATAGTGGCTTTACAGCTGCATTTTTCAGCTCCTGTGGAAATGTGCAAGAGGAAAAGCTACTATTTATGAGTTAAAATCACAGGGACTAAAACAGTAAAAACCATACTTAAAAAACTAAGCTGGCATGGGATCAACCTGGGAGCCAGCAGGTTTTAGTTTAGATACCAAGTCTGAAAAATCTGAAATGGACACAAGTGCAAATTAGTCTAATGCAGCAGCAAGAGGACGTGGAGTTAAAGAGGAGGTTGTGTGAGACTGCACCAAAGAGGATCCCACAGCTGCCATTTTTTTTCCAGAAAAATGGAACAAAACTTTTCAGTTTTCCACTGAGGCTTCCAAGGAGTCATTTTCATTAACAGGCTCTAACACTGAACTGAAAGTTTTAAAGAGAACTTGTTGATCACCTGAGGCTGAGGAAATAATATTTGAAATAAAATGTATTCTAGCCTCCTTAACAGCCCTTTTGTAGCTTTCCAATTTACTCCTAAAAATGTTTTAGGAAACTTTAAGGCTGTCTTTTTTCATTTCCTTTCAGCCCCCCTACAGTCACATCTGATAAATCTAATGTGTAGCAATTTGGTTGTGAACCAGATTGTTGCCTTATTATTTTCCCTTTTCTTTCAGGTTCTTTGACTTTGCCTGTTTGCAGTGTGAGTCTTTTCAAAATACTTCATGCCTTTACTGGCAGTACAGTACAGTAGTATGTTTACATTTTAAGGACAAAATTTATTTCTACACTGGTTTAAGTCAACCTCAGACTTTTCATCTGGTTATTTATAAGTTCAAATGGCAGAAAAAAACAGAAATATTTAAGTACAACAGCCATGAAACCAAATATCTAATTATTATGCTTGAACTGTATGTCTGGTTTATCAACTTAGTTTGGACACTAATCATATTTTCTTAACTCAAAGTGAATTTAGAAATATTTTTATTGTAATTTGTCCAAACATAGTTGTTAACACACAATCTGTCCTGATTTTAGGAATTAAAGTGAGAATACTACTTTTGTCTGTGCACAACAATTTAATAGATGACCACTAGTGGATATTTGTTAAATGTATGCATTTATAAAAATGTCTGACAATATAAACTAATTAAAATGGTTTTTATAGATTTATTACAAAAATAAAACCATTAAATAATTTGAAAAATAAATGAAAAGCTGTAGATTTCAGTTATTGTGTTGTTTGCTGCACTAATTTGGGTGCAGTGTCAAAGGAACACCTCTAGAGAGAGCAAGAGAGGAGAGAAATGGGTGGAGCCTCGGAAAAACCCCAGAAGGGCCTGCAGTACCAGAATAGGGCACTGGGGGAGGCAGAGAGCAAAAGTGTGTTAACTTTAGGGTCTCCAGAACTCACTTTTGGACAAAAGTGAGGACCATTGTGAAAATGAGGGAGGAGCATTAAAAACACCATTGGAGCCCATTTCAATCAAAAACAAAGTGAGGACCGCAAAAATGTCCTCACTTTGAAAAATGACCTCACTCTGTTGGTTAAAAACTCATGATGGTCCTCGGTATGTAGTAAGTACAAGAACACACTCACTCACACACACACACACACACACACACACTCACACACACACACACACACACACACACACACACACACACACACACACACACACACTCACTCACACACACACACACACACACACACTCACTCACTCACACACACACACACACACTCACACACACACACACACACACACACACACACACACACACACACACACACACACACACACACACACACACACACACACACACACACACACACACACACACACACACACACACACACACACACACAACTTATTGTCTCACCTGTGCAGGTGGTTAGGTGCTGATAAGAAACGTAGGTGCCCTGTGGTTCACCGAGGTTCGTCTGTACTGGGCTGAGCTCTGCCCTTATCCCTACATTGGCATTTCCATGTTGGGGAGGTTCTGCCCAGAAGGTCAGTGGTGATGGTGCTTATCAGAGCAGCAGCAGAGCCATCGGGACCTGAACTCTTCCCCAGCATTCCAGTAATCCACCCAGCACCATCTGGGAGCAGGATCCAGGGTGAGAGCCCCCCCCCCCCCACACACACACACACACACACACACAAACACACACACACGGACCTCTCACCCTGCTCTGCTGTGATATCTTTGTATGAAATGCCAGATCTCAAACACATTTAGAACCCACACACACACACACACATCTGGACGTCAGTCAGGAGTAATGAGAGCTCTAGATTCTTCATCCAGATCCCAGAGACAGACATTCTTCTGGCTCCTGCAGCTCTTTAGCTCTGACTTCCTTGAAGATAAAAATGGTCTAATGTGAGTAAAAAGATGCATGATCTCAGCCGTCCAGCTGGACGAAACAGCCCAGTCCTGAATGAGTGGATGTGCGTCTTCACTTCTGGGGCTTGGAATCATATTTTCCTTGGTGGAGATTTGTTTTTAGTTATTTTAAGGAGAGACCGACTTTCAGCGCATCGCTGAACGAGTGTGTTTGTGTTACATGACCTTCTGTGGCGTTAGCATCAGTACTGGTGTGTTTTCTTTGTTGTGATGCTCAGCTCTGCGTGTGAGAGTAGGGGACTGAGAAGCGGCCTTGTTGCATCTGCTCCTCATTAAAGGGCGCTAATGAACGCACGTGTGTTCCACCTGGTTTGGTGGAGTGGGGGTGGATAATCTGGCCTTTCATAAATAACTATCTCCTGACAAACGGAGCTCCCTCCCCAGACGCTCCTCTGACAACAGTTTGCCTTTTTCTCCTCTAATGATGGCGGTGATGCTTGGTGGCTGTACCTGGACAAATGACAAACACGCCCATTACAGGGCAGGACCCAGAAAGGGCTGAAGCTTGTTTTGTGTGTTGTTTTAAAAGGACCTCAGTAAGACAGAAGCACTGGTTTTCCACCACCACCTCCTTTTCACAAAACAAGCAGGTAATTGGTTAAAAAAAAGTTTACTTGAGTCCAATTGATTGTAGACAAACCTCTCTCAGACGACGGTGGCACAGGAGTTAAGTGCTCGCCCCGTAATTGGAAGGTCGCAGGTTTGAGCCCCGCTCAGTCTGTTGCTGTCGTTGTGCCCTTGGGCAAGACACTTAACCCATGTTGCCTGCTGGTGGTGGTCGGAGGGACCGGTGGCGCCTGTGCTCGGCATTCTTGCCACTGTCAGTGTGCCCCAGGGCAGCTGTGGCTACATGGTAGCTCATCCCCACCAGTGTGTGAATGGGTGAATGACTGTGTTGTGAAGCACCTTGGGGGGTTCCAGGATTGTAGAAGATGCTGTATTAAATATATCAAATACAGGCCATCTCTGTGACAGTGTTCTAATACTAGAGTAAATCACTGTAAAACTGACTGTTCTGGTCCCTCTGGGCCCCTGTAGTCCATCCTGATCTGCTGCCAGCGTTGGGTTCGTGTCTCTTCCCACCTCTGGAGTAGGGCTGGGCCAAACAGCCTCAATTCAACATCACAGTGTATCGAGGAGTTCACGTTGATAACGATAAATGGACGATAACTACATAGATGCGCACAAACAAAAGTTGTCCACTAGATGGGGCTGTCACATTGTATTACATTGACTGAGTCGCGTTGTCACCTCGAGATGGTACAAGGTCGCCAACTTACTCACTTACTTTTTCTTTTTTATTACCAAACTTTTTGACATGGGGAAAAACGATATCAGTCAGAGTTATGAGGGACAAAGTTCTTCTGCCATTACTGGGAATGTATTTTTTCCTCACGTTGAAACTGGATTTGTTTTTCTTGTCTTTGCTAAGACGTCTAATACCATTCACTCCATAATTAAATGGCACCCAAAAGCAAGGGAGTTTAAAGAGATAGCAGACAACTCACCGATGACGCAATTTAAATGAGATGTTCCTGCAAGCTAAAAACAGGTCTAAGACGCAGGGTGTGTGAAGAGGTAGACAACCCTGGTCCTAGAGAGCTGCAGTCCTGCGTGTTTACCAGCCATGCACGAACTTGCCGTTTCTAATTGGCTGAACACTCCTGAACCAGGTAACCAACAGCAGGAACAACAACGATAGTTGGAAAACAAGCAGAACTGCGTCTCTTTAGGACCAGAGTTGCCTACCCCTGCCTTAGACCAGAGGTGGACGACTGCAGTCCTACAGGACCAATAGACGCTTCTTTGCTTCAACACAACTGGTTTAAATGAATGGGTCCTCAAAAGTCTCAAAAGAAGTTCATGATCTGCTGAGATCCTTTAACAGTTCAGAGTGAGTGAGATGGAGCAACACAGTTGATAAACCTGTGAAAGTCTTCACATAGCTCAGTGGTACTCCTGGAGGGCCGGTATCCAGCACCTTTAGGTTCCACTCTGCTTCAACACACCTGATTTCAACAGCAGGTGATTAACAGGCTTCTGCAGAGCCTGATGAGGTAACTCAACCGCTGCATGAGGCGTGTTGGAGCAGAGACACGACAAAAAAAAAACAGGACAAGGACCAGGAGAGAGTACCACTGACACAGATCAAGTATCTAAATAAAAACATCACTAATTAGTGAGCACACGATGTTTTTAGATAAGTGGCTGCTGCCTTCTCACAACTCCAGTCAGAATACACACCATTCCTCAAGCACGTCCACCGGTGACAGGCTGCTTGGTCTGCTCGTGTTCATGGCTTCATCTGAATCTCAAACGTTTGTAAGCTTATCATGTTAATCTGTCTCCAGTTGGTTTGGATTCATTTATTAGAAGCATTTAGGATCTGAATTAAGGTTTCAGCACCAGCTGAGTTCAGCCCGAAGCCTAGAGGCTCCAACAGAGCAGAGACACGTGGGCCCGACGTCGGTCCTGACAGAGACAACTCGTGTTTTCTCACAATACAGACGTATGATCTCTGTGCACACGTATGGTGTCTGTACAGCAGACAGATGATCATGAAAGGAAGCACCAGCATGGCAGCGTAACACACACACACACACACACACACACACACACACTACCCTTCCTTTGATAATGATAGACCGTATTCAGCTTATGCTTACATATGGAAGGCGTTGTGCTGAGAGTAAGGTGAGCGTGTTATTGGGAAGGTGGGGGGGCGGGTGGATTGCAGGCAGTGTTAAGTCAAGCAGGAACCCTCGATGTTGCTAATTTATTTACAGATTTAATTAGATGGATAGAGCCCTCACAGATATAAGAAAGAGAGGAGAGATGTTGCCAGCGTTACAGCACTTTAATTACGGTAGCAGGCTCCTGATCCCTGCGCTCTGCTGTCTGGGGAGCCAGTTAATTAAAATCCTCATTATTTTACTTTTAATTAGTTCCCCCCTCTTTTGTTTCCTTTCACCATATGGCCATGTTCCGTGGTCAAATTAACGTAATTGAGCTAATTAAGCCGATCACTTTAATTATTCAAAGCGTTCCGATTGGCCAGGAGAAGTTTTCTCCCTCTCCCCTTCCTGACATTCCTGAATGATGCGTGGAGTTGTAAAGTCGCTCTCTTTGTCATCGTGCTGTTGAGATCTGAGAATTATGGCTGCAACAAGCCTCACGTCCTTCATGCTGGAGTACTGTCTCATGTTCCAGCAGCCCTGGAGCCCGCAGCTCCATTCTGAAATAATCAGAACATTTAGCACACCACAGTTATGACAAATTAGGTGCGAGCTGAAAGTTGCTGTAGCTGGTTCGACACAGTCAGATGGTGCTTTGGGATGGGAAGCTACCATAAATAGCTGCAGCAGCTTGAACAGCTTCTGAAGGGTTGTCGGCACAGCTAACATCTTTGAGCACACAACCATCGAGATTACATGCTTGGAATCTGAAACCAGTGACAAGCAGATGGCAGTTTTACCACAGTCAATTCAATAACAGCTAGCTAATTCGTGTCTCTCTGTAGCCTTCCAACATTACTCTCACATTTCTGCCGATAGGCACCAAAACTCATCACACACACAAAGTCAAACTTCGCCAGCCTGACCCAGAAGCACAAAAACATGCAACAGCATTTACAACTGTAGCTAGCTAACTCTTAAAGACTTTTATCCCTTCCAAAGTGTTTCTGACTCAAAGACATGAATTATTCATATCCTACCTGTTATACACAGCTTCCTGAGTGACTCTGCTAGGAGAACATTTGTTTCAATCCTTCAGAATTGATGAACCAACATCTAGCCCAGGCTAATGGCTACTTTCAGCTGAAGCTAGTCAAAACACGGGCTAAATCAAAGTGTCATGCACTTCATCTGATATCGTCACGGCATTAGTACCTTCCTGCTGGACTCGACCAGGATGTTACATTGGAATAATGAGTGATGTAAAGATGTGTGATGTATGTATATTAGGGGTTGTATCAACTAGTCGACTTCACTGCTCTGTAGTGACTTTTTATGCCTGTCATCGACTAGTCGCTGTCATGTGATAATGGCCGACAAGATGCAGACAGCAGGTGACAAGCTCATGCGCGTAGGGAGGCAACGCGCTGTGCCAGAGCGTCGGTACTGACACCCGCCGTAAAATGGACATTTAACCAAATTGTGACCTTTACCCTCTTGCAATTTAACCTTCCCCTCACCCCCATCCTAACCTTAACCAGCTTGTGCATGCAAAGCTCTGATCGTTGACACGCTCCAGACATCTGCGTCCCGAGCACGGCCACAGCAACATTATCAAATCAGGTGTCGCCACCTCAAAAACTAATTTAGCACGCGATCGCTCATGTCGGCTCATTTTCTTTTATGTATTCTGCCTTTTATTCTTTTATTTGTGTCTGATGCGTTTCGCTGCTGTGGAGCGGAGCGCATCACCTGTTTTGTCCTCCGGTGACGCCCCTCACCGGTGCGGCCGGCGAGCACTCCGCTGTTTTTGCGGTCGGTAGATGTTTTAGAACTGCAGGTAGCAGTTTTTCTTTAGGATTGAGAGGAGATGCAGGAAGATAATAAACAGGCAGGACAGAAAAATAGTCAAATAAAAACAAGTTAGTTTTTGTACCTGCTGGTTGCAACAAACAGACACCACTGAAGGTAATCAGAAGTGAGGAACAGAAAATGAAATAATTATTTTAATGTTTAGAGCAGCAGGAAGTCTGAGAGGCTGCAGGCGCATCAGTGAGTTTGCGGCCGAGGGAGGGGGCTGAAGCAAGATGCAGAAACTATCGTTGTTGAAAGAAATGTGTTTAACTTAGAAAATGTGGGCGCAATCAGGTGAATGACGTCATCAACAATTAGTCGAAGTCGACTCGATTTTCATTACTTGACGGTCGACTTTAAGAAAAAATTTATCATGCAACCCCTAATGTGTGTGTGTATAAAGTCAGGTACTTAGTCGTTGGTAAACTGTTGATTGAAGCTTTAAGGAAACAGAAACACCGCTCTGGCCCTGGCTGCACTTCAACTGTTAGCTAATCAGCCATAAAGAGGTGAACTCTATTTATCTGAACAGAGGCTGTTGAGGAAACCATCTATGTGAGTAACACTTCGAGATTAGAACTGCTGCTAAACCCTGAGAGGGGAGCCCGTAGGGATTATGCTCTTAGATCGTTGCATCTTCCAAACCTCTGAATGTCTCCTGGTCTTTCCAGAAATGACTGACTGGAACGTGTTAGCACTTACTTCCTGATTGTGTCGGCAGGTTGTGGTTTGCAGGTTTAAATGATCTGTGTTTAAGTGATCTCTCATCAAGTTAAAGATCAGAATTTCCACATGCATGTAGTATCGTTTGGCTACTGATGCCAAATTAGCACAGAGCTTTGAGCTTAGCATGAGCTAACCAGCTAGCAGGAAGACACATATAGCTAATAAGCCCCAAAGTAACAAGCTTTTGGCATTATGTAATTTTAAAATAGTGATAACAGCTGGGTGGGTGGGGGAGTTCTGGGGCCCTTTTCATCTTCATTAACATTTGCTGACACAAAGCAGACTGGACGTTCTCACCAGGACCCTCAGCTGTACTCTCAGACATCTTGGACCTGTGTTACAGCAGGAAGCTCTGCTGGTCCTCCATCATAAAAAAATAGTCTGGCATCTTCTTGTGTCTTCACACAGTGTGAGGTGGAGTATCTTAGGCAATTACACTCATCTGCATGTGTTAATATGATTAATTAGCAGGAATAAACACTTTTCTACGACACAGGCAGCATGGTGATCCACACACCTGCAGAAGCTCTGATAAAAGACAACGCCTCGTGGCAAAGAGCTTTTTCATGAGACCTGCTAATTGGCATCTGAAAACGTTCTGGCTAATTAGCAGAAGGCAGATGAGGCTTGATTAGTTTGAATGCAAAGTGTAACTTGTGGTGCGGTGGGACTCAGGAGTGTGCCGAGGTTTTATTTCTTCACCATCACGATACAAAGATAATTGTAATTGTGATCATTTGCATACGTTAATGAATTTGCGTGACGCTCCTTGATCAGACGTGGAATAAATAATTGACGTGGTATCAGCGCCGACCATGACAAGTGGGACGTTTGGAAATAACTAAAGCGCATTAAAGTGCAAGTTTGATGGCAGCCATGCAAGCTAGTGATGGGAATTCCGGCTCTTTTGGCTCAGCTCACCAAAAAGAGCCGGCTCTTTCGGCTCCGATTTTCTGTTGCGTAGAGTACATTTATCACCAAAAATAATACTAAACTATACGTAAAATGATTTGCTAATGTAAAAAATGCAATATATCAAATATTTATCATTTCTATGGATTTATTAACTGAACAATTTAAGAAATCTCAACTTTCCGACTGCTGGCGCTCATTTTCTCACCGTCTAACCCCAAAATTAAGCTATCTCCGCTCCGCTCCGGCACGAACTCTGCAGCAAAATCGGTTCCATTGTAGTCAATCAGAGCTGTTCCACTACTGCGGCCGTGCGGCGCCGTGCGCCACCCACCGTTCCGCCATCCGGCAAAAATAGGATGGATTTTATTTTTGCCGGACGCTGGAGCACCTCCGCATTCAATGGACAGAAACCACAACCGCCCAACAGGAAAGGGAGCAAGCACAGCTTCCGTTATTTCACAATAAATTGATTAACAAAAAGCATTTTTTGTTTCATATGCACAGGTTTAACAACTTTTAACAACTATCAATGGCGGCTGAACTTTAAATGCACAAAAGTAAGCCATAAATACAGTTTCTACTATCAAAGTAGTCGCCCTTTGTTGATCCAAACACTGCTGATCTCTCAACACAAATGATGGGCAGATTAAACAGCTCATTTCGATGCTTCTCCCACACAACGGGTGTTTGGATCTAACTTCCGCGTTTATTGCTCGGACTGTATCGCAAGATCTCAAAAATCCCGCGCATGCCTGTTTGCGCACCTCAGGTCTCCGCACCGGAGCGGAGCCGCTGTAGAGCGGGTACCAGTAAAAATTGAGTTCGGAAGCAAGCGGCAGCGGGGGCGGAACGGAGATAGTGGAATTTTGGGGTAAGTCGCACTCTCCTCCTCATTCCCTCCCGTCTCCCACCGCCCGCATGTGCTCTGTTGTGTGTCTGAGTCTGAGCCTCCCTCTTCCCCACCCCTGCTGCTCTTTGTTTGGACAGTCTGGACACGCAGTTACACATGTTGACCTGTAGTTGGAGGGGGGGGGGGGGGGGGGTTACGGCTCCCAATGACGAGCCAGCTCTTGGAGCCGGTTCGTTCACGACCGACACATCACTAAAGCAAGCAGGCAAGGTGTGAAAGTGGAGCAGATGCCATCGCCTGCTTCCGGCACACAGCGTAACCCTCCACCTCTGATGGTATGCTGAGGCTTTAAAGTTCTCACATGGCATTAAAAAGGCACAGGAGTTACAGCAAATTAGACGCAGCTCAGGAAAATCATTTTCAGAAGCCATGCCGAGTGTGGCGAAGAACAAAGAGGCTGTGATGGGAACAAACTGGGCTGTGTGGGGGCTTTAATTGGAACATAGTAAACAGTAAATACATCAGATTGTTTCAAATGCTCGGGATGTAGACGGGGCAACTCCCCTTTAATTAGCCTGCTTTCAGATTAGGCTTTATTGGAGGCAGCCAGCCAGCCACAGGATATGGCCCAAGTTCATGCTCCCAGGAGCTCCAGCAACACAGATACAGGGCTCATGTTTAATTGCTTCTGTAAATGGTCAGAGCTCAAGCCCTCTAATTCCATTCCTCGGGGTAATCAGGCATGTTTTCACCATCCAGGGCTAAAGAGAGCAAGGGAGCCGGGAACTTCCACCATGCTAGGTACCACGCAACACAGCGCCACTCTAATGCTGCATTGACCTCAGGTCGCGTCGTGACACGTCACAGGAAAATCGTTTTAATAGGATTTCTGTTTTTATCCCCCCCCCCCCCAAAAAAAAAAAAACACACTGCACAGACGTCTGATGAAGGAATGAGACTACAGCAGGAGAAACAGCAGAACCATCTCTGGATCGTTCCACCAGAGCGTGTGACAGACAACCCAGCACGTGTGGATGACGGGTTCTGGTTCTGGTTGTGGGCTTTAAGCCGATTCTCTCAATCATCACATTCACACTAATAAACCAGAAATGAGATCTGAAGATCAACATGTACAGAGGAGAGATCAGAGGCTCTTTGGGACCACACAGAGGGAATTACACCAGCAGTCCACCAAACTGTCCTGCAAGCTCCTTCTCTTCTTTCCGAGAGGATTCATCAGCACAGTTCAGCTTCGTCCGTCCTGAAGGAGTCTGTAGTCCTCTCTTAAGTCTTTGCTTCACGGACAGACGACTCTGGCATGGAACACAACAGAAGCTCGCCTTTGCAGGATTCTCTGACCGATGGCGAACTGGATCCTCGAGACAAAGGGAAGTGATGAGGCTCCACAACAGTAACCGGGGAGGAGAAATGTAAGGAGACGAGACGGCTCTTAGCACACCTGTAGATGGGGCAGGAGGTCGGGTAAAGGTCAGCGTTGGTCAGTCACAACAACTTTTCTATATCCTTTTATTTATTTTGGTGCCGCTGCTTCCTTCTGGTACAAATTTTAGCTCTGGAGATATAACTCATCAAACCCAAGCAGCGCTGGCTCGCGGCAAAGCTGGCTTTTACACAAACACAGACTCCATTTTTAAACGAGCTCTGCAGAGATTCCATCTTTTAAGGAAATAATTATTTTAATGTGAATGAAAGGATCCTCTTATTGCTGTTTTATAGAAACCTTCTCATGTGTTTGCTGGCACACAGCCTTGTCTTTAAGCTGCTGAACATGATCAAAACCTGCTGTAAAATGATTTGAGCAAAACAAAGAGACAGTCTCTATGGGAGGAGAGGGCACTAAAGAGGCTAAAGGTGTGTTAGCAGGCTATCTGCAGGTTTAAAGGAGCCAAATTTAAGACTTTTTAAGACCTTTTTTAAGGCCACTTTGACCAAATTTAAGCTATTTTTAAAATTTTATTTAAGTTATAATTTCCGGCTATTGCCTGGAACCGGTGCTAACCATGTCGCGAACGTGGGATTAGCCATCCAGTTAACATTAAACTTGCACTTCCCCATGGTGCAAGCTCCCACTAGCTTAATCAGCTAATGTGCTCATCTAAAAATAGCCCCCTTTCACAACCAACTGAACGTGTACGGTTCCGCTTACGCCAACATCGTACACACAAAAAATGCTGAACACCAACTAGAAATTCACGAAAATTTGACAAAAATGAAAGAATCTTGTTTATTGGGTCTTTGGTAATTTAAGACCTTTGGAAACTGTATTTAAGGATTATTTGTCATTTTTAAGGATTTTTAAGGCCTTAAATTTGGAAAAGCAAATTTAAGACTTTTTAAGACTTTTTAAGGACCCGCGGATACCCTGTGTTAGGTCAGCCTCTCCATGCCTTCAGGACGTCGTTTTTATGAACCTTATCGGAAAACAAACCGTCTGGCCAACTCCTTTGTTCCATCGGCTATCGAACTGCTTAACTCTGAGTCGGGAAGGGCGGCTAAATAACGCTGGCCTTTCAGTACGTGCCCATTTTAGAGGGCTACTGCTCACTGGTGATGCTTACGGGATGCTGGTAGTGACACACGTCGTGTGATTGTTAGTGAGTGATTGTGTTTTTCACAATGGTGAGCTTGTGGTAAGCTTCAAATTAATCGCCCCATGGGGACCAGTAGGGATGGGTACCGAATTCGGTACTTTTTAAGGTACCGACCGAACACCGATTCACGTCATTTCAAACGGTGCCTCGTTTCGGTACTGCCAAGACAGTTGCGCATGCGCAAGAGCGTTATGTCGCCGGTCCCTGCGAGCCCGTTGTAAACAGAGCAAGCATGGTAGAAAGAACGCACGCTAAAACTTGGGTCCACTTCACTAAATGTGATGGGTAACTGGGTGATGAAACTAGCGACAGACAACGATCTAAGTGAGACATCCTCATCTTAATCTGCTCCAGTAGGTAAATAAAATGTTTAAGATAACGTTACCTTGATTTGTTAGCTTCCGTTTCGCTAATGGTGCGTTCGCTTTCTCCTCGGAACTCCGAATTTCCGACTAGAAGAACATGAACGCGCTCTAAAGTTTGGCTTTACTTTACTAAATGCGACGGGTGATTGGGTGAAGGTAAAACCAGCGACAACGATATAAGTTTGAGGCATCATCGTTTTAATCTGCTCCAGCAGCTAAATAAACTGTTAAAGATAACGTTAGCTTGATATGTTAGCTTCCATTGCCACCGTTGTTATCAGCTAATGGTGCGTTCGCTTTCTCCTCGGAAATTCTAACTTCCCAGTAGGAAAAATCAAATGAAAAAGGACGGCAAAAGGAATGAAGATACAGTAAATTTAGTTCACAGTAAAGATGTTTGCTTCATTTTAATTATCAGCTTATAAAACTACAAGGACGATGTTAAAATACAAACTTGTATGATATTTATCGTGATATTTATCAAATATGGTTATATATTGAGAAAAAAATATATTTAATTATAAAAGAGAATTAAAATAATACTCAAAAGTATCGAAAATTGGTACCGTTAAGTACCGGTATCGACTCGTAGGTACCGGGAATTAGTACCGGATCGATTCAAATGTCAAAGGTACCCATCCCTAGGGACCAGTAAAGTTTTCTGATTCTGATAAACTAACAGCTAAAGCAGAGCTGCTGGTTTCATTTATGACTTACAAAAGGAGACTTCTAGATGCTGTTGAAGGAAATATGATTGTTCTCATCTGTGACATAGAAAAGTTCAGAGGGACATGAGGTTCCAGTCTGATTACACCAAGGTCTGCAGCTCTTTTATTTACCTTCTGGTCTGTCAGCACCGAGGTACTCTGAAGGGGAGCCAGGTGACTGTTGAGCAAGGCAGCGCCAGGCCTGTCGCGCTCGCAGAAGATTGTACCATTGATGTAATGAAAGCGGTCCCCCGGTATGAGTCTGTTTCTGCACGTGGCACAGCTGAAACACTGGAACACAAACACCAGAAGGGACAGGTCTCTACACGTGTAAAATAAAGTCTAATCCCATCGAAAACTCAAACACCCGACATGAAGCTCAGGACTACAAAAGGAAAGAGGGTATCATTTGTTTTTGTTCCCATCAAATCCCAGAAGTGTCTGCCGAGAAGGCAGCAGGAAAGCGAGCGATGTGCATGCTGGGATTTACCTTCAGGTGGTAAACACTTCCCTGTGCCCTCATCACCATTTCGTTAGCCGGGATCGACTGGCCGCAGGCGCTGCACGCCCCGCTGTGCCCGAACAGCCTGCAAACATAAACGGGACCGAAAGCTCAGAAAGGGCCGAGCGCCGGGCCGCCACCCGATTCCACCACCTCATCCTGCTTCCTCTCACCTGATGTAGTCACTGCGACACAGAATCATGCCCCCCTTGCTGTAGCAGGTGGAGCCGAGGTCCCCCAGCTGGGCCTGGCAGCAGGAGCACTTCAGGCAGCGCGTGTGCCAGTAGCGCTCCATGGAGAAGAGCAGGAAGCGGTCTGAGATCTTCCCCCCACATCCTGCACAGCATCTGGGAGCTGCTGGTGCACCTGAGGCTTGACTGTTCACCATGCTGACGTCCCCGAGACTCCTGGACAGGGACACACCAGGTGAGACAGGTGTCTCCATCCACAGCATCCATCATTTTACCTACATTATAAAAGCACTGGAGCACTGGTTATAGCTGACTACACTAAAATGGTAAATGCTAAGTGGTAAATGGCGTGTATTTGATATAGCGCCTTCTAGAGTCCTGGAACCCTAAGCCTATCCCACGCTTCAAAACACAATCAGTCATTCATCCATTCACACACTGATGGTGATGAGATACGATGTAGCCACAGCTGCCATGGGGCGCGCTGACAGAGGCAAGGCTGCCGAGCACTGGCGCCACCGGTCCCTCCGACCACCACCAGCAGGCAACGTGGGTTAAGTGTCTTGCCCAAGGACACAACGACAGTGACAGACTGAGCGGGGCTCGAACCCGCAACCTTCTGATAATGGGGCGAGCGCTTAACTCCTGTGCCACCGTCGCCCCACCACAGGATCAGGACCTGTTTCACCACACTCACCTTCAAATAACAGCGCTGCATTTAGGTGATTTAAATCATGTCTGAATGTATAAAGTTAGATCAGAATGACAACATCTGAATATAAATGTGGTGGTTTTAACTAAATGTTAAGCTAATATGCTAATTTGGATTAGCATCACACAGAATAAGCCCACCAAAATAAAAGCTGGGGGTCGATCCCCTATCTGAGGTCTCAGAGCTGCAGGATGACAGATGATCCGTAATCATATCATCCACGCAACTTTGACAGAAGGGATCTCTTCCCCAGCTTTTATTTTGAAGGGACATCTGTTTTGATTCAGTCTTAATTAAAGAGCAAGTCACCCCCTACAAGAAACTTACTTCACTCCCACTTCATGTTTGAAAAATGCAACAAATGCTGTTGCTTGGCAGACCGAGAGGGCGGAGCCGCTAACAAATACACACACACACAGGCTCACAACGGCATTGTGACATCATAATGTACCAGATGACATCATAGCATACCTCTTAGCCAATAGCGGTGGCAGATTTAAATTCAAATACAGTGCAGAAATTTTCCCTGACGACGGCACAACACTGACAGTTATAGGCAGAATATTTGAATTTTAACCAAGATGCACTGAACTGCCAAATTATTGATACACATGTCTGCAGCACGATTAGACACTCCTTTAAATAGTTTATCAGCAAAAAAAAAATGTGATTTGGGGGTGACTTGCTCTTTAAGTGCAGTTTTTTAACCAACGCATTTGTGTTCAGATTTCACTGTCCAGGTTTCTGTTACTTTGTACTTTGCAGCCCAAAGAGAAAATACTTTAAAAGTAGACGACCGAGTAGAAAGCTGCTTCCACTGAGAAAAGTCACGAGCGAGCCGTTTAGAGGAGAATCGCTGATCTCTTCCTGGTGTTCAGACTCGTGAACTTCGCCCAGCCCGGTGGAGAAGTTAAGCTGCTCGGTGCTTCTGGTCCCGCAGGCGGAAGTAAGAAAGCTGCGGGTCTGAGAGCGACAGCAGCTGCAGGAGCGCTGCCGACGAACCTTTCAGCTTTTCTCTTCGTATCTAATAATAACATTTATTATTATAATTATTTATAATATAATGACCCCGACAGGAAAGCGCGCGCGAACGAGGACGACCTGAACAGGAAAACGGAAAGGTGCGTTACCTTTCCGAGACAAAGCGTTTCCTGGTTCCGTCACAACTTCAGACAGCCTGAAAGTGCTCGCGGGACGCTCAGAGCTCTCCGGAACTTTGCATCCACGATCAGGTCGAAACCACATCAGGTTCGGGTCCGCGATGTGACGGAGACGCGGTAGCTGCCGAACATCCTCCGCTCCGAACCTTCTGACAGCGACGCTTCATCAAAATGCTCCAGAGGCGGTTTAAAACACCGAGAGGGCACGCATCCGAGACGAGCCAATCAGAGGGCAGGGGGCGTGTCCTCAGTCAGAATGATTTATGGGACTACAGCAGCTCATTAATATTCACCGAGCCTCTCAGATGAGTCGGAAACGTCAGGTTCACTAAAAGTGAGCTGGAAGGATCAGATGTGGCAGGATTGTGTCAGTCAGCAGAGCAGCTCGTCTGCAGCGTTCACCACAGAATAACCCAAACCCAACCACCAGACCTTTGTGTTGTCCATCCTTCTGATGACCAGGGTGAAGATATTCCAGCATCATGGGAACAAATCCTGTGTGGAGTCGTGATTTTGGAAGGTCTGGTCAGTTGACCTTCAAAAACATAATCAACGATGGACTCAGACCCTCGGCCAAACGGGATAGACCAGATGGGTCAATGTGAAAATGTGTTTGGACCAGCACCCAGTGGTGGGCAGGTCAAACTGACCCTGGATCATCAGAAGAGGGGAGCAATAGAAAAAATCTGACATGAAACTCGTATTTCCACATTGTTGCAGGCTCACCTGTGAATCCCCTACCTGGGCGGTTTGCTTCTCACACCTGACTAAATACACTGATGGATGCTGAATGACTATGATGAGCTAACGTTTGACCCAACCTCATGACTAGCATGTCTTTGTCATCACCTGAGCCTCCAGTCTCTCCACCGACATGTTTTTGTCAGGTGACAGATGAGGTAGTTTTCTTGCATTGGTCACCTGACAGACGTGTGTTTATGTGGTGTGTGACTAGTGGGACAACTAAGGCTGCACCAATCATAGATTATGAGGGTAGCCATAGTCTGAGGGACAAAACTGTGTGTACTTTATTCACCAACAGTATACATGTATTGAATCACATTTGTATTTTTCATTGTTGGTGTTTTTAAACAGTTGATACCATTCAATACACAAACACATATTAACAAATATAAATAACTAAACGTGTGTCTTTGGGCATTAAACCTTTTTAAAATCTCTGTTGGGCTTAAATTATGTGTAAACAATAATAACACATTTTATTTGTTAGTGCTTTTAGTGAAGCCCAGATCATTTACAATAATAAAACAATTTTATGATGTAAACATTCCCTCTCACTTGGTTTTATTATTGTTGTTGTTAACAACAACAACAACAACAATAATAATTATTATTATTATAACAATAATAATAAGATATTAGATTTATATAACACCTTTCAAAGCACCCAAATCACTTTCCATTATCCCATGCACTCACTCATTCACACACTGCTGGTGACAGTAAACGGTTGACGGTTGACTGTTTATCTGACCTCACATCACACAGGGAGGAACAGAGATTTTGTGTAAAAAATAAAATAATTAAAAAAAACAACACTTGTGAAGAAAGTCTGAGATCACCAGACTAACATGCCCCTTAGAAGCACCTGGACACTCACCATCTCTCTGCTCCCCACCACCACTCCATCCCCATCTTCCAAGGTGTCTGGGTCCCTCTAGTCCTCGCCTAGCCATCACTGAAGTCCACCCCTCTGCCTCTGGAGCTACTGGCATGTAAACATCAGGATACTCTTACAATATACTTTATTTCAATCTTTTGTCTGGGACAGCCCTGATGGTTAAATGACAACGGTGCCTCCTATACCTGTACTGGATGTAGATTGTGCTTTGAGAACAAGAAAACCACCTGGATTACGGAATACTTTGGAGCCAACAGACTTCTAAACCTGTTATGTCCCATTGTGTTGCAAAGCAGTAGCAGTCTAGCTAGAGCAATTCATTTAAAATTGTTGGGAGGAATCTGAATAAAACAGGAACTGAGTTAAAGTGTTTCAGTTCATCCTCCTTCCTCTGGGTGGCAGCACAATCTCAAGTTTGAGGTCCTCTAGACCCACTAGAAATATTCCAAAGAAACGTCAATTTTTTTTATTTTAAAAAGTATATTGAAATGACTTTTACGCATAAATGATGCCACTGAGAACAGCCTATACATGTACATAGAAGACAGAGAGATGAAAAAACAGGCCTAAAAATATTTAGAAACAAGTTTTACAAGACTTTTCAGCTTTACTAGTAACGCTCTGTAGCCGTGTACACCTGTGTGTGTGTGTGTGTGTGTGTGTGTGTGTGTGTGTGTGTGTGTGTGTGTGTGTGTGTGTGTGTGTGTGTGTGTGAGTGTGTGTGTGTGTGTGTGTGAGTGCGTGCATGCATGTGTATTTGTGTGTGTGTGTTCACATGGGTGTAGGAATGCAGGAGTGGGTGTACGTTCATGTGGGTGAGTGGATGCAAACGAGAGTTGGTGTGTGTGTGGTAGCAGAGAGAAGAGGATAAATCTTGAGAGCTAAATGTGAATTTAGATAGAAATAAAAAACGCCATAAAATAAATGGAATAATCAGAATTCACAAATCAGCTTATAGCAGAAAAATCAGCCAGATGGAAAAGTTCACAGACCTACTTTTCATCACCAAAAGGGTGGCCAGTGGCCTGAATCAGCCGGAGTTGTCCTTTGCTTGAGTGTAGCATGTTGTCTAGGTACAGTGAATACATTTCCTTGGCTGCTTTTGTGTCCCTCTAATCTAATACCAAGAAAAGAAAAAAACAAAAACAAAAGGATAACTAACGAGCTTCTTCTATATGTGTGAAGTTAGTTTTGGGAATAAATGTGGGTAACTTAAATCTCTTAATAGATCAAGCTAGATGTGCTGGTTTCTCTACTACTAAAATTCCTATTTTCTAGTGTGTGGCTAATCATGCACTAACCAGGTGATCAATACTGTAAGTCAATTACAACACTACCAGAGCGCTGGTCTCGTCTGTATCATTATCATTTCATTCTGTTTCCTCATCAAAGGTAACTAATGGTGGGATTGGGCGAAGCTGGCTAAGGTTTTATGTTTCCCCAATTGAGTGATGTGTTTGGTACATTTGTCAAGCTGTCCCTGTAGACCTTTGGTCTTTTTCAAGTAAAGGCAAGTAATGACAAAGACTAGGATGTAGCCCAGTACTATCGCACCAACTAGAAGACTGTCAGCGGTATTGTCTTAAAAAATGTTTTCCTATGGCAGAAGTGGTGCATGTCACGCGTACGTGTACACCTACGTAGGTTAGGTGCCAAATAAAGACCAGGATTACTGTGCTCAAAATGTCTTGAACCATAGCAAGTGAAGAAGAGAAGAGAGAAAAGTAAAATTTATGAGCTGAATGGAGCCAGTCAATTTCACATAGAGATTTTCACGCCTTGAGTTAGTGAGAGACACGAAATAGCCGTTAGTGAGCCGAGTTGATTGGTTATTTCATTCAGTCATAAAGTCATGCTATTGTCATGCAGAGTAGCCAGCTCATTTTCTGTGAAGGTTATGACAGTTATTTTGGTTTCTTTTACTAAATCGGTCTACTTGGTTTCCTGTTTAGGGTTTATTGAAGTCTGATTATAACCCTTTAGCTGATTTAAGCTAGCTGTTTGTTTACTTCATCTAGTCTCATTTTATTCTGTTTCCTGATTAACTGTTTCATTGAACCTGGTGGGAGCTTGTTGTGTTGTGTTTACTGGTTGAAGTGGGTAGCAAACCAGGCATCCTCGGACGTAATTCTGTACATCTTTCCTCATTTCTGGCCAACATGCAACTTGTCGTAATGCATTGAGTGCTGTTTCCTCACCTTGGTGTCCTGCATACGGATGATTATGGGCTTGTACAAACATCACCCACCTGTGGGTATGAGGCACGACGAAAGTGGGTAAAGGGGATGCATCGGAAACATGCACCAAGATACCGTTGCTCATCTTCAAGAAAGAACGTTCCTTGAAAAGCGCATTAAGTCCTGGTATGTACTTAAGCTCATCGTCTGATGGGGCAACGCGATTAGGGTTGGACAGGTAGTCAATAATTCTACTAATGGCTGGATCCATGGACTGTAGGTCTATCAGATTCTTGTCTGACAGACAGGGCTCCACTGAAACAGCGTCAGCTGTTTGTTGTGGAGGATCTAAATCTTGGGTAGCGGCTCGTTCCAGAGTTACCACCGGAACGTTTTTAATGGGAACTTGCAAGATTGGATGCTGATTTGATAGCAACCTGTTCTGCATCTGTCCCAAGTGACAACATGACATCACTCACCTGAGTTTCGTGGATAGTCACCCCATTCTCTGCATGATAACACTGTTCAGGGGTTGATGGGTCCAAACTACGGAGGTAGTTTTCCTTTTGGGTGCGCAAGGTCGAAACGGGCTCAATAGTCTCAGTGGATTCAGGTGAGTCCTCACCCTGGATTGCTGAATCTGATTGGTTGGTGATCTCGACCTTTAGTGTGGTTATCACACCCTTGTGACATTCAGGATTCTGGTGTGGAAGGAGTGGCATAGGTCTGTGTACCTGTGCCCATATCGCCATGTGTTTAAAATCCATTTAAGGCTCAAACAAGTTTGATAGGTCTTTCCTGTCAGAAGAGGAATGGACTCCAGGTTTGAGATGTAAATGGGATGAATCACCGTCATAGGACCCAAAGACAATTGGATCAAAGACATTGAGGACAAAACGGTGTTCTGGGAGGAGTATGATCTCACTTCCAAGGAACATGGTTGGAATTCCTTGCCAGCTCAGTGGGCTTCCAAATACAAGGTTTTGAAAATCAAGAAGGACATGATAGTAATATCTGAAGCAGTGTCCAATAACGATTCATGTGTTAACGCATTCTCAAGGCATGTAGAGTTTCTTGACCCCCCCATGAGGTTGCAGAGAATCTTCGGAACAAGGGGCTGAACATGACTCATTTCCTTCACTTTCTCAGATGCTCGGTGAGCTGACTCCTGCTGCAACGCCAGGGTGGCATTGGAGGTGTCATCCTCTGAGAGGTATGTAATAGGAGGTGGAGACACTGAGATCGCATTCACTTCTTTTGGACCGGAAGTCCTCTCCTCGACCATCAGCGTGGGAGGAGTCACTACAGTTGAGGCCGCATCTTTTCTCTGAGGGGCGAGAGCTTCCTGCAAGATTGGATCAGGTGCACGGGTTAAAACAGAAAGCACGTCCACCTTCTTTTTGTCTTTCCTTTTAATCGCGTCAAGAATCCTCTGGATGATTTCCAAGTCACCTGATTTAATGTTCGTGGTTTCATCTGTTTCTTGGTCTGTATCCTTGTTCTTAGGGCTCTCCCGAGGGGGAGAGGACCTGCGGTTAGTTGGGGATCAACACCCTGGCTGATAGGATTGCTCCTGATAAGGACGTCAGTTCTGAACCCGATAATCTGTCTCACGTCTTGGACCCTGGTTGTATCTCCGACTCTGAGGCGGCGACCACCTACCTCGGTAGAATGGAACGGAACCTGGGCTGGGTTCGAATCGGGTATTTCTTGCCATTTGATCTAAATCTTTATCTGTGGATCTGTGTAGGGTTAGGTGCTCACCTGACCTGACATTCGAGAAAGGAGGTAGTCCTCGTGGTGGAGGATATGTTGAAGTGCCTGTTAATTCTTCCCTTACCTTAGCAGGATCATTCTCTTCCTTCTGTCGTGCAGCAGCACCTCCGGTAGGTGCTGGGGAATCCGCAAAAAGTTTGTCTTCAGGTGAAATCAACTGAGATATGGGATATCGGAACCTTTCATTTAAGCGATTTTGTTCTTTTGATTCACGAAGCTGGGATTGTAAATCCTAATTGTATTGTGTTGGCGTATTCTGAAAAGAATTTACGTGATGTTTACTTGTTGCTAGCGTTTTTACACGGGTTTCATTTAGTGCCTGGATGGCCTGTGTCTCTGTCACAAGTTCGGTCAGTAGTGATTCATTTCTCTCTTTTTCTTTACTGACATCATAAAGTTGAGTACAGGTTTTGGCTAAATTGCTCGTGGCAATTTTAAGCTCTTCCTGAACCTCTGCAAGGTATCGTTTGTAACGAGCAGTCTCCTCACGGAGCTGCTCCATCTTTTGAGATATTTTTGTTAATTGTTCCGAAGCCTGACCGATTAGCTTATGGGCTAATTGGAATCTTCTGGAGAGCACGGTGGCTAAGCTGCTCATGGTTTTCACAGCTGATTTGTCCCCGGCTGTTTGAGTTATTCCTGTGTCAATAGAGCTCCGGGAGTTGGCGTCACTTCTCCCGGCATGCAACAGTTCAGATCGAAACGGCGCCATATGGCATGCCGAAGCCCACAGCTGGACTATTTGTTATTGTCAGAAAACTCAATCAAACGGGAAATATGGTAGATTCCTGTTGTGCCCCAGGATGCACAACAGATGCGGACGTTATAAGGAATGAGCCATCTACAGGATTCCCCAAGATCCGGAGCGCCGCAAACGTTGGATCATTGTAATAAAACGCGCTAGTGACCGGGCTAAAATGAAGCTGTGGGACGCCGAGAGTAAAGGTTTTTGCTTATGCAGCGACCGCTTCATATCAGGTACTTAAACCAACGTTTCCTCAACTGTGTATGGTATTTATTTTAAATGCTTTTATTACGATTCTTAGTGGGCTTCCTAAACTTATTCTGGCGTGGCTTTTTCTGTTTTATTACTCATAGCAACAAGTAAACATCACGTAAATTATTTTCAGAATATGCCGACTATTCTCGAGAAATGCTAGAAATGATCAGGCGTTATTTATGTTTTGTGAGTAGTAGTAGCAACATTTCTACATGGTTCATTAGGTGTTATTGTGAGTGATGTAGCTTAAAATTACTGTTCCTTTAAGCCCTGAAGAGTGAAACTGCGGGTTTATCTCAGCTGTTTGCTAAACTACTCTAGTAAACCGCTGTTGAAGACAAAATGTCATTCTGTCTGGCGTTTTAGTGCAGCTTCTGGTGCACCGCGCATCGTGTGCAGATCTATTCAACGGCTCAGAAGAAGCGCTCCTGCAGGCGGCAGCTGCAGAGACCAGAGACCATCTCTGATGGACTATTGAAACAATGTCTGTGTCAAAGAATCAGAGCAATTTATCAACAGTCAATTTGTGGTTTTCAGGAGGTTTCTTTTGTTTTGGCAAGATCAGAGAAGAGGCACGTCGGTCATTTTGTCCGACGATTGAAAGTTTTTCGTCGGACAACATTAAAACACGTCAATAATGTGCGACGTGTTTTTGCAAACATTGTTCCAGAATGATTGGATGTAGATGGTGTAATCTAACCTATGGGTCGGTCTAGCATGACCACCAGGGAGCTCCACTCAAACCCAGAGACAGGAAGTGATGTGTGTGGGAGGAGACGGGTTTTGTATGCCTTTTTTGTGTTGTATTCCATCGCTCGAATTTACTCGGAGTGATTAAAGAATGTGAGCAGGACTACCTTGTGTTGTCCTTACCGTCCTCCACAATCTGATCTTTGATTTGAGACAGAAACTCCACTATCATTTGGAGATGACTAGACTCCAAGACAATTACTGATCTTTAAATGGTAAATGCCTGCATTTGATATAGAGTCCTGGAACCCCCCAAGGTGCTTTACAACACAATCAGCTGATTTAGCCACAGCTGCCCTGGGGCGCACTGACGGGGGCTGCCGAGCACAGGCGCCACTGGTCCCTCCGACCTCCACCAGCAAGTGTCTTGCCCAAGGACACAAAGACAGTGACAAACTGAGCGGGGCTCGAACCTGCAACCCTCCGATTGCAAGGCGAGCACTTAACTCCTGTGACATCGTAATATATGAGCTTTAACTTTTCAGTTGGAAAAACAGTTCCAGGCATACAAATGTTCCCGGACTGTGTCCATCTGCTCTCCTTACCCCACCTTCCACATGCCATGGGCTCTTGATGTTGGAAAAATAAAATGAAAAATGAATAAAAAGATAAAATATTAAAAAATTGTAACTGATTATGATGGGAAGGTGAGGTTTGAACTCACATCGACGGGACTCTCGACAGGAAAAGATGGTCGAAGATTGTAGGAGGTTCTACCCACCTTTAGCTGTTCAGACATCTACCTGGTAGCACTGGGGACTACTCGGACTTTCCAGCAATACATAATTTTTTTTTATCAAGAAACTTTGTAAAATACAATCACTGAAACATACTTTATTTTTTATTCTTGCAATGTTGGTACAACTACAGTGCTAAAGTATCTGTAGCAGGAGTTCATAAAAGAGCTGGCCACTGTGTCTGCCGAACCAGAAAACTGCTCGCTCTCTCATGTTTACAGTCTGATGTCTAAAACTGAACAAAAATGTAAACACAACACTTTTTTTTTTGCTCCCATTTTTCATGAGCTGAACTCAAACATTTGAAACTTTTTCTACATGCACAAACACCCATGACTCAAACATTGTTCTGAAATCTGTCCACATGTGTGTTAGGGAGCACTTTTCCTTTACCAAGATAATCCATCCCACCTCACAGGTGTGGCATGTCAAGGGGCTGAGAGAGTCAGGAGAGTCTTGGCAGCAGCACGGCTTCCTCGCTGTGCTCTTCACTGGACTCGCAAGATCACAAGATCCCTCGAGACTTCAGGTCATGGTACGTTTATGCAATCCGACATTAAATCAAAAATAAAGATATCCCATTTGATATCATATGTGATGTTGTTCCTCTCCACTGCCAGGACTAAAGCCATGAAAAACACAGCTGCACTTCTGAAACGATGCTGTGAAAAAATAAGTCGTTTAGCAGTGCGGCGTGCACGCGCCTGAAAATTGACCATGCTGGTTTGAAACAGTCCATAGGCTATAATGGATTCTATTTGAAGCAGTGATGTTTCGCTGCCGTCCCGCGCCACTGAAGCTTTCAGAGTGAGACCGGGATAAGGCATCTCATGGGGCCTAAAGTAGATGCACAGCTGGATGTGGGATTTCTTTTACCAGAACAGGGCTAGGGTCCATATTTAATCATTTATTCTTTTCTTAGCCAGCCCCGGGGTTCTGGTCGTGGTGGAGGCCTAGCGGTAGTTTTCAGAGACCATCTTCCATGTAGCTCTACAACCTATGGTCACTTTGCTTCCTTTGAACTGCAGCTGATTAAAGTCGGGTGTAAGGACCCGTTCTACTGTGCTGTGGTCTATCGTCCACCTGGTCCAAACAGTTCTCTCCTTCAGGAGTTTAGTGACTTTCTGTCCTCCACTGTGAAGCTGTCCAGACTGGTGATTGTTGGTGACTTTAACATCCATGTTGATGATCCCTCCGATCTCTTTGCCATGCATTTCTCCAGCCTTATGGACTCCTTCAGCTTTACCCAGCATGTTTCTGGCCCCACACACCAGGGGGCACACTCTAGACCTTGTTTTTACCTTGAGTCTAAATGCTGACAGTGTTTGTCCTGAGGATGTTTATATTTCAGATCACCATTGCATTTTCTTTAACTTCTCAGTTTAACGAGCACTGCCTCTCCATTCTGGACAACATCTGTCCTGTCAGAACCAGATCATTTCCTGCAGTGAACCCTACTCCCTGGTTTAATGACAGCCTTCGCAGCCTGAAGCGCCAATGCAGAAAAATTGAGTGTTTGTGGAAGAAAACCCATCTCCACGTCCATCTGCTGCACCTAAAGGATCTTCTGTCATCCTTTAACTCTGCAGTCAGAGACGCTAGGGTTTCCTATTTCTCCAACCTGGTGTCCCAGAGCAAAGGGAACCCCAAGGTGCTGTTTAACACCATCAGCAGCATCGTCTCTCCTGCCTCTCCTACAGCCTCCATCCACTCTGTTGCAGACTGTGAGAACTTTCTGTCTTTCTTTGTGGACAATGTCAATAAGGTTAGATCTAGCATCTCTCCTTCAGCCTTATCGCTGCCTTTCCCGACTCCAACCAGGCCCATCATCCTAGATAGCTTTGCTCCTGTTTCTTTGCCTGAGTTAACCAAACTAGTTAACTCTATAAAGACCTCTGCATGCCCCCTCCACATCTTACCCTCATCTTTGTTTAAAAGTGCTTTTCAGTCCATCGGTCCCAGTGTGCTCTCTATAGTTAATGTTTCTCTGGTTTCCTGGTCAGGTCCCTGCTTACTTTAAGAACGCTGAAATCCCCCCGCTTCTTAAAAAACAGAGTCTTGACCCCTCTCTCAATAGCAGCTTCAGACCCATCTCTAAACTTCCGTTCATCTCCAAGATCTTGGAAAAGGTTGTGGCTAAACAACTTGCAGCTGCTCTTGATGAACATAACATCTATGATTGCTTCCAGTCAGGTTTTCGTAGAGCTCATTCTACTGAAACAGCTCTTCTTAGGGTCTCTAATGACCTTCTGACTCACAGTGATGCAGGGGACTGTTCTGTTCTGGTCCTGCTGGACCTGACTGCAGCCTTTGACACTGTTGACCATCACCTGCTACTGGAGAGGCTCAGAGACTGGGTAGGCCTACAAGGATCTGCTCTGGAGTGGTTCTCCTCTTTTCTTTCTGAGCGCTCCTTTTCTGTGGCCGTCTCCAAGTTTAGGTCCTCCAACACCTCCCTCCCCCATGGTGTCCCACAAGGTTCTGTGCTGGGGCCTCTCCTCTTCTTCCTCTATCTGCTTCCTCTTCAGCACATCCTGAGCTCATTCAAAGGAATCTCCTACCATCTTTATGCAGATGACATATAACTGTACATCTCCTTTAAGCCTCATGAGATGTCTAAGCTGCAGCTGTTACACACCTGCTTAGACTATCAAAACCTGGATGGCTGGGAGCTTTCTGCAGCTGAATGAAGATAAGACTGAGATCCTCATCTGTGCCCCAGACAAGCTGGTTCCCAAAGTCAAAGACTCTCTTTGTCAGCTTGCTTCTCACACCAAACCTTCTGTCAGGAATCTTGGCCTGACCTTTGACCCAGCTCTCACCCTGGATTCTCATGTCAGTTCTCTTGTTCGCTCTTCCTTCTTCCATCTCAGGAACGTTGCTAAGCTGAGTCTCACCCCCAAATTCCACTACCTCCGCTCCGCTCCGCTCCACTCCGACACGAACGCCGGAGCAAAATCGGTCCCGTTGTAGTCAATCAGAGCAATTCCACTACTGCGGCCGTGCTCCGGCAGTGCGGCGCCGTGCGCCGCCCTCTGTTCCGGCGTCCGGCAAAAATAGAATCGATCCTATTTTCGCCGGACGCCGGAACACCTCCGCAGTAAATGGACAGAAATCACAACGGCCCAACAGGAAGAGGAGCAAGCACAACTTCCGTTTTTCACAATAAATCGATAAACAAAAGGCGTTTTTTGTTTCATATGCACAGGTTTAACAACTTTTAACAACTATCAATGGCGGCTGAAGTTTAAATGCACAAAAGTAAGCCATAAATACAGTTTCTACTATCAAAGTAGTCACACTTTGTTGATCCACACACTGCTGATGTCTCAACACAAATGATGGGCAGATTAAACAGTTCATGCCGATGCTTCTCCCACACAACGGGTGTTTGGATCTAACTTCCGCGTTTATTGCTCGGACTGTATCGCAAGATCTCGAAAATCCCGCGCATGCTTGTTTGCCCACCTCAGGTCTCCGCACCGGAGCGGAGCCGTTGTGGAGCGGGTACCAGTAAAAATTGAGTTCGGAAGCGAGCGGCTGCGGAAGGCGGGGGCGGACCGGAGGTAGTGGAATTTGGGGGTCATTCTGTCCTGCTCTGAACTTGAGACAGTTATCCACACCTTCATCTCCTCACGCTTAGACTACTGTAACTCTCTTTTCACGTGTCTGAGCAGAACCTCCCTGAACCGTCTACAGGTGGTTCAGAACGCCTGTGCTCGGCTTCTGACCAAGTCCTCCAAACACACCCACATCACCCCGCTTCTCCTCCAGCTTCACTGGCTGCCAGTCAACTTCAGGGTTCATTTCAATGTCCTTGTTCTGGTCTATAGGGCCTTACATGGACAAGCACCATCTTACATTGGTGATCTTCTTAGTCCCTACAACCCCAGCAGGTCCCTGAGGTCCAGTGATCAAAGCCTACTGGTTGTGCAGCACCAGGCTAAAGGTCAAAGGTGACAGATCATTTGCTGCTGTGGGCCTCAGACTCTAGAACTCTCTTCCCCTGAGCCTGAGATCAGTGGACTCCTTTAATAACTGCTGAAGACTCACTTGTTCAAGCTGGCTTTGGTATGACCTTCTTCATCACTCTCTCTTTATTCTGCTCTCCCCACCTATTCCACCTTCCTCAGGATCCACTGATTTCCCTCTTTCTTGTTCACTCTCTCTCTTTCTTAACATTTTTTTAATCACAATTGTCTGTTTTTTGTTCATTTTAAATATTTTTTAACCATTTTCTAAATTCTTTTTTATATTTTTACTTTTTTTGTTTTTATGAAGCACCTCGTGATTTTTATCTTGAGAGGTTCTATAGAAATGATACTTTCTTCTTCTTCTTCTACTTAATTTTATCAGATTTTCCGTGTGAAAATAAATATTTTAGACCATTGTAACAGCAGAAGACCACTTTTGTTAAATATCACAATAACACGCTGGGGTTGAAATTTGAAAATTCAAACTACTCCAATGAGTTTTTTCCACAGTTGTAATCTTACACACACCACCTCTTCTCATAGCCAACACTATGCCAAACACTAAACAAACCACTGGGTCATAGTTTTTTTTCCAAAATTGTTTCTGTGGGTGGTCCCGGCACAACTTTATCCATGATGACACCCACTCAATAAGATCCATATGGTCCACATCCCGTCGCCCTTCACGCAACTCCATTTCTGGTAACTCCGACGCTCTCCATCGCAACTTGTTAACCCCTCTCACTAGCCCGGCTAACCCCATACCAAAGCTTGCTAACTCCACCATTAACTTTGGCCTACTAAAGATCCGCTCGCTCACAGGCAAAGGTCTTCTCATCCACGATCTCATCCGCAATCATAACCTGGACATTTTCTGTCTGATTGAAATGTGGCAGCAGCCTAATGACTTTACAAATCTTAACGAATCTACTCCCTCCGACTTTGTTTACATCTCGCAGCATCGCTCCACTGGTAGGGGCTGAAGATCCTCTCAGTGTCTGCTCCATCCTTCCAGTCATTTGAATACAGCGCCTCCCAGCTCTCTGACCCCACCCCTACCATCATCTGCAGTGTCTACCGACCTCCTAAACCAAACAAGAACTTTATGGGTGATTTTTCTGCCCTCCTCACTCATCTATTCCTGCTCTCTTCCAATATCGTAATTCTTGGAGATTTCAACATATTGATAATGGAAATATCCCCCTGACCAGAGACTTCCTTGCCGTCCTGGATAATTTTGGTCTCCAACAGTGCATCAGCTTTCCCACCCACTGTAAATGTCACATTTTGGACCTGGCCTGCTGCTCTGTGGTGACCCCCTCTGGTTTGAAAGCAGAGTTATTCCCCCTCTCTGACCATAAACTCATCTCCTTCACTGTAAACCTACCCATGGACAAAATCTCCACTACTCGGACTATCACCTTCAGGAACATAAAGGTCATTAACACTGATTCTTTCTCCGCTGCTATCCTGGACCTTCCTCAGCCGCATGACCCCATGTCTCCTGATGGCCTGGTTTCCCATTACAACCACTACCTCTCTGACCTTTTGAATTCAGCTGCTCCTGAAAAACACCATACTGTCTCCTTTTCCCACTCAGCCCCATGGTTCACTCCCGCTCTTCGCCAACTAAAAGTAAAAGGACGACAACTTGAGCGCCTCTACAAAAAAACTGGTCTCTCGGTTCATGAAGAAATGTATAAAACTCAAATCCTTTTCTACAAAGAATCTATCAGCGCTTCTAAAAGCTCCTATTATTCTGCTCTAATCTATTCAAACTCAAATGCTAGGTCTCTTTTTTCTCTTCTCAACAATGCTACCCGCCCCCCAGACTCACTTCCTTCTTTCTTTTACTCTGATGACTTCTGTAATTCAATTTCGTCTTTTTTCGATCAAAAAATCTCCACTATCCACCAACAGCTGGACACCAAACAATCTACTTCCTTTCCAATAAAACTCCATCTTTCCTCTCTGCCTCCCATTTATCCTCTTTCAGCTTTTTCGATTCCCTCCATCACTGATATTTCTGACCTGATTCACAAGTCCAAACCCTCCTCCTGCAGACTTGACCCTCTTCCCACTTCTCTCGTTAAAGCCTGTCTCCCTTCCTTACTCCTTTAATCTCATCTATAATCCATTCTCCTCTCACAACTGGTTCTGTTCCCTCAGCATTCAAAACAGCTTCTGTCACACCTATTCTAAAAAAGCCTGGCTCTGATCCCAATAACTTCAATAACCTTCGACCAATCTCTAATTTACCTTTCATCTCTAAAATCCGTGAGAAAGTTGTTGCTTCTCAGCTCATCTCCCACCTCAATCATAACAACCTTTTTGAACAGTTCCAGTCTGGTTTTCGCCCTCGACACAGCACAGAAACAGCGCTTGTTAAAATCACAAATGACCTTCTCATGGCAGCTGACTCCGGTTTTCTTTCTCTACTCATGCTTCTTGATCTTAGTGCAGCTTTCGACACCATCTCTCACTCAACCCTTCTTAACTGGTTAGCTTCCCTTGGTATCACTCACACTGCTCTCGCCTGGTTCTCCTATCTCACTGGCCGACTTCAGTCTGTTCAATTCAAATCCTTTTCTTCTCACCCTGTTGCTGCTTCTGCCGGTGTTCCCCAGGGCTCTGTCCTTGGACCTCTCTTATTTATCATCTACATTCTTCCACTTGGCCATATCTTTCGCAAATACAAGATAAATTTCCACTTCTACGCAGATGACACTCAAATCTATATCTCCTCTCAACCCGATGCTATCTTCCCTCCAGTCTCCCTATCCAGCTGTCGCCTTGAGATAAAATCATGGTTCTCTTCAAACTTCCTGAAACTCAACAGCAATAAAAATGAAATTCTAATCATAGGAAAACCCTCCACGCTGAACATATCCCCCGGCATATCAATTAACATCGATAATTCCTTCATCCTTCCTTCCCCCCATGTAAAGAGTCTTGGAGTCATCCTTGACAGCACTTTATCATTCAAAGCCCACATCAACAACATCATTCGCTCAGCCTACTTTCATTTACGCAACATCAACTGACTCCATCCCTCTCTCACTCCTCATGCTACAGCCATCCTCATACACAGCCTAGTCACTTCTAGGAATGACTACTGTAACTCTCTCCTTTTTGGTCTCCCCCATAAATCCCTCCATCAGCTCCAACTCCTCCAAAATGCTGCTGCACGGATCATCACTCATACCCCCTATAGAGATCACATCAGCCCTGTTCAGTGTCTCCACTGGCTGCCTACTGAACACAGAATCTCATTCAAAATCCTGCTTCTCACCTACAAATGCATCCACTGTCTCGCCCCTCCTTACCTCTCCGATCTCATCCATGTTGCTGTCCCATCTCGCTCCCTCAGGTCTTCCTCTGCCATTCACCTTGTGGTTCCTCCTGCTCATCTCACCACCGCTGGAAACAGAGCTTTCAGTCGCTCTGCTCCTCGGCTCTGGAACTCACTTCCTCCTCTCATTCAAATCCAAACTCAAAACTCACCTGTTCAACCTGGCTTACACTCTCTAGCCCACAAACTCTTTACTCTGAAATTTACAGCATACTTTTTAATTTTATTGTTTAAATTATCTAATTCTTATTTGTGTGTAAGTTTTATCATGTTTTGTGAGGTGACCTTGGGTTTTGAAAGGCGCCTATAAATTAAATACATTATTATTATTATTATTATTATTATTATTATTATTATTATGTAAAATATGTGAAAAACATATAATCATATCATCCTTCAAAATAAAGTCCTTCACACAAAACTAACACCCTGCTCTCCACAAGCAAAACGCTGCTGTTAAACAAAAACATCATAGTTCCATTTTTAAAATAATCTTCATGATTTTTTTCATGCCTGTCTGTAGGGTGGCAGAATATCCCATAAAAAGTGTCAAAAAGATCTGACTTGTGACCACAGAGCAGTGTTCTCGTCTTGATACGTTTTTGAGTGACTCTGGTTTTTGCCGAGGGGCAGCCTTCGTCTCAGATATGTGAAGCCAACCGGGAAGCGACAACAACTGTGGTTCCCCCCTCATCCAAGGTGGCTCCAAAACAGAGCAAATTCAAATGGACTCCTAAAATGCTAACTTCACAGCAGGAATAAACATGTTTACAGCCTGGATTAAACATTTTTTTAGGCTTAATAGGTCTAGTTTACAGTCAACTCTGAGGGGGTTTAATATTTTGTAACTCTTCTGTTTAGGTGTAACTAAATGCTTGAAATGATGCGTTAGAGCTCGCACTAGTGGCCTCAGCCTGCTGAGGGACACACACAGAAACTCTGCAGCTTGGTGAGTTGGTGCGTACTTCACGTTAGAATCTCTCAACTGCGTTTTTTCTGGCCAAAGATGTGTGCAAACCTCCACTAGGTTTGTTTAGCTCGGAAAGCTTGGAGCTTGGAACAACAGAATTAGATCCTCAAAATTTCGCCCTCAGCTCCACCTCGATGTCTGGGAGTGTCGGGAGATGTGACACGGCCAAGATGGTGGTGACCGGAACCGCCCACTGAGCTTCAATTGGAAGCCTCAGAAATCAGTAGGATGATCTTTTGTGATGTCAATGTTAAAGTCTCTTGCATTGCATCACAGGAGTGTGTGGCAAGAATATTTTGCCTATAATTTGGTTGTTTTGCACATTTGGAGGAGGATTTAGCGAAGCAGATGGATCATCCTTGCTGTGTGGTTGGTTGACCGGCCCGTGGGAGGCTTGATAAAAGGTTTTATTGGGATTTTATCTGTAAACAACTGCAAAATCCAAAAGAGATGATAGAAAGTGACCCGGACTCTCCAAAGAAAGCCTGGACTCCTTCAGCACCAGACAGTTTGTGAGGCTCATTTAGTCCATGGTAAGTCCTTGTGACTAAGTATTTGTTAATTAGAGAAGATGTTTTTATAAACATTCATCTTTGTGTAGTTTAAATCCACAGAGTTGTGATGTTTTCCTCTTCTGATTCAGGTGCTGCGATCATAATAATAATAATAAATAAATAGATAAACAAGGACACTGATTGATGAAGTCTTTTTTGCTTTGCAGTCGCTGTGAGGATTTATCTGTTTTCTTTGGCCGTCACCCACAGGTGATGTAAACAACGCTGTGGCTCCGCTCGTTGGAGCTAACTGCTGCTTTTAGCACGACCACGGCTTTCAGTTTTTATACGAGATCGGCTCAACTTTCCTTGAAACAAAATAATCGTAGGCCTCCAGACGTTTGAAAGCTTTTTATTTTTAGAAGTCTAGAGCACAGGGCTTTCTGTTGAATAGGAATACATGTCTCCCCAGCAGATTTGTGAAAAAACACCGGCAAATGGGATTGATGTTTTCTGTCATCCCAGAGCTCAAATTGGCTTTTTTAACATCTTTAAATTTTTCCTCACCACAGATTCGAAGCTTCTCTCTAAACATTCTCCGGTCTTTAGATGGTAAAGTGTTTATATGTTGGCATTTTGTCTGCAAACTCTTAAAACTTTACGTCACGTATTTATGGCAGGTCGTACTGTGTTTGTTTTTGCCACGCAGCCACTCGCACATGTGCACAGAGCTGAAAAAAGATGTCAACAAATATCCTCCTGTAGGTGATGGAGAGTTTGTCCATCATTTTGCAGTGAATGGTTTCTGCCAACAGTAATGAAAATGTGTCTTTTTTACAGTTTTTCCCTTAGATAATGTTCAGTAAACGCCATTGAGAAAGTCTAATTTTAAACCGCTTACAGCTACGGACAACAGTTTAGAGAATGACACACAGTTTATTTATCACAAAGTTTGCTGCTTTTGTTTTTATGAGAACTGTTTGTTCCTCTTTGAAATGAAAATAACCTAATTTAAATAAAAGAGAAAATATTTGTTTTAGTAAATGGCCTGTATTTTCAGTAACCTATCAGGGACAGACGGACTGCTGCAGGCTGGAGGAAAGTCTTCTTCTCTGATGGCTCTCTGTTTTGATTGTTTGGAGCTTCTGGAACAAGGATCATCTGGAGAAAAACAGGTGAGCATCCTGTGTCGTCTATCAGTTAAGCATCCTGAGAACATTCATGTGTGTCAGTGTGTGTGTGGGAGTGTGAGTGCTTCTAAGCCAAGGAAGTGGACTCCCAGAGCCTCTCTGCTGTGGACAATTTGACAACATCTGGGCAGGAGACTTAAAGTGCAAGCGAGTGTATTGCTCCCCCACCAACGAGACCAACAGAGAGGCAGCAGGGGTCAGAGGTGCAGAACCTCAGAAAAGCACAGTCAGTCTGTGACGGTGTGGATGTCATTGTAGAGGCTGACTGAAGGGCCCGTGAGGAGCCCACTATATGGGAAGCAGCTTCTGCTGCAATGGCAGCTTTGGATCCACATGATGTAATAGAAGCTCTCTCCGTCAGGGCATTTGAAGCGGAGCCGCACCGTGCGGGAGGATGAAGGGGTGCAGCAGCGGCCATCGGTGCAACCCCCACAAGTACGAGGGCGGTATCGTTGTGCTGTTGCACATCCTGCAAAAGAGACTCTGACTGCTTCTTGTGGACGAACAGTTCTTTGACACTTCTTTCCCTGTAAGGTGACAAAGAAATGAACTCACTGCACAGTCCCAGCCCTGATGGACAGTATTCACACAGAGATACAGAAACATTCGTTACCTTTCTAACCACTGGTAGATGAAACCCACACTGCTGGATCTGGCACAACCTGCTTTCTCTGACCAGCCGACAGTCTGGGTTGTTATTAGTCACCCTGCTTGAAATGCCCATTCCACATGTGGCAGAGCATGGGGTCCACTCAGTGATTTGCAGGGAACAGTGAGGCTCGAGGAAAACATCAGACATGGGTAAGGAAGCTGCCTCTGGGAGAGACAAAACAGAGTAAAGCCTAATTTATACTTCTCCGTCAGTCCCACGAGCGAGAGACACTTACGCATGGACGGGGACGTTTTGCCTTCTCTGAGACTTTTAAACATGGACAAATTTGTCCCTCACCCCACCTTCATGCGCTCACCACCACGTTTCCTGTCATTTACGTCCACAAATAAAACGCTTGCTGCAAATCTTTTCACTCCTCCAGTCACGAAGGAACAAAACGTTCATATTTTTAGAGTTTTTCCACGAGGTATTCTTCAAGCTTCTCCGTGTCTGCCGCTAGTTATCCTCAGCTCTATTTAAGTTTTTGAGGGAGCAATGGCGGCGCTGTAGACAACAGCAGCGTCTTGACCGATCACAAGCTTGCGTTCTCCGTTTCGATGTACAGATGTTTAGGAAAGAGCTCGACTCCGTCCGTCTCCAGCAGGCTCGCGAGGGCGGGTTATGGCGTTGCGTGCGTCCGTCGCAACGCAGACGGACAAGTATAAATTAGGCTTAACACTGAAACATCTGGAAGTTCACAAGTTTTTCTTGTTTCACACAGAAAAAAAATCCTCTGACTCAAAACTTGGTTGTGATGGGATGTGTACCTCTGAATGTTGTCCCTTCGCTGTCAGCTGGGTGCCGAGGCTGGGCCTGCAGCAGGGCATCAATGTGATTGGAATGGAGGTGGCCCTCTGGTTGGAAGCCACCTATTGGCTGCTCCTTCAGGTCCTCACTGATATGGTTGTCATCATCACAGACCCACTCCTCACAGCAGCCACCCTTGGGCCTGGCTAGTCGTGGCCTCAAGCAGCGCCAGCGAGGCAGAGGAAGCTGATATGGACAAAGAGGCATGCAGCCCACCACGCCATTCACACACGTGCACTTGTGCTGGCAGACATGCTGGAAGTCCTCACCGTGTTGGTAGATGTGGCCACTAAAAGCACAGGGCATACCATGGGCCTTAGCTGTCAACAAGAATAAAACAATTAGGAAGCATGTGGAAAGCGACCATTGAACCTCACAAAGCAGCACATGGCAACCTGGAGGGACATTTCCTGTAGCCCATAAGAAACCACGTTTTCAAACATTCATTGGCCCTTATTTTCATTGCTACAAAAATGTCCTGATATCTTCTTCTGTTTATTTCTCATGGGTTGGAGTTATTACCAGTGAGTGTGCCCCCAAGCTGTAGTTGGTAAGGACAGAGCTCACAAACCAATCCATCCATCCATCCATTTTCTGAACCCGCTTGTCCACGTAGGGTTGCAGGGTGGGGGGGTGCCTAACTCCAGCGGTCAACAGGCAATCAGGCGGGGTACACCCTGGACAGAGAGCCAGTCCATCACAGCTCACAAATCGATCCAAATCCACAAAAATCCCTGACCTGTTTTTGTCAAACATTTATCAGCTGATGTGGAGACTGCCTCCACTCCTGCTTGTCAAAAATGCCCTGGGTTAAAGAGGTTTCGCTCCAGACGGCCGTTCCATAGCTTCCTCTAGAACCGAGTCACTGTCTCGTGAGCTCTGTTTTAATATTCTCATAGTATGAATTCTTGTCCAAGTGGAACGTGCCATGTTAAGGGATATTACCAAGAATCTCAGAACATCACGCCTTCTTTCAGATACTAAATGCGCTGATTAGGGGTAAAGAAATATCTATTTGTCATGAGTTTAACTTTAATTTATCTCTCTATTGAACCCTAAGAAGGACTTGTGTGTGTGTGCATATATATATATATATATATATATATATATATATATATATATATATATATATACATATACAGGTCCTTCTCAAAAAATTAGCATATTGTGATAAAGTTCATTATTTTCTGTAATGTACTGATAAACATTAGACTTTCATATATATTAGATTAATTACACACAACTGAAGTAGTTCAAGCCTTTTATTGTTTCTAATATAATAGAATAATGAGGGCGACGGTGGCACAGGAGTTAAGTGCTCGCCCCGTAATTGGAAGGTTGCAGGTTCGAGCCCTGCTCAGTCTGTCACTGCCGTTGTGTCCTTGGGCAAGACACTTAACCCACGTTGCCTGCTGGTGGTGATCGGAGGGACCGGTGGCGCCTGTGCTCGGCAGCCTCGCCTCTGTCGGTGCGCCCCAGGGCAGCTGTAGCTACATCGTAGCTCATCCACACCAGTGTGTGAATGTGTGTGTGAATGATTGTGTTGTAAAGCACCTTGGGGGTTCCAGGACTCTAGAAGGCGCTATATCAAATACAGGCCATTTACCATTTACTATTGATGGTTTTGGCATGCAGCTCATGAAAACCTAAAATTCCTATCTCAAAAAATTTGCATATTTAATCCGACCAATAAAAGAAAAGTGTTTTTAATACAAAACAAAGTCAACCTTCAAATAATTATGTTCAGTTATGCACTCAATACTTGGTCGGGAGTCCTTTTGCAGAAATGACTGCATCAATGCGGCATGGCATGGAGGCAATCAGCCTGTGGCACTGCTGAGGTGTTATTAGGCCCAGGATGCTTCGATAGCGGCCTTAAGCTCATCCAGAGTGTTGGGTCTTGCGTCTCTCAACTTTCTCTTCACAATATCCCACAGATTCTCTACGGGGTTCAGGTCAGGAGAGTTGGCAGGTCAATTGAGCACAGTAATACCATGGTCAGTAAACCATTTACCAGTGGTTTTGGCACTGTGAGCAGGTGCCAGGTCATGATGAAAAATGAAATCTTCATCTCCATAAAGCTTTTCAGCAGATGGAAGCATGAAGTGCTCCAAAATCTCCTGATAGCTAGCTGCATTGACCCTGCCCTTGATAAAACACAGTGGACCAACTCCAGCAGCTGACATGGCACCCCAGACCATCACTGACTGTGGGTACTTGACACTGGACTTCAGGCATTTTGGCATTTCCCTCTGGCCAGTCTTCCTCCAGACTCTGGCACCTTGATTTCCGAGTGATGTGCAAAATTTGCTTTCATCCGAAAAAAGTACTTTGGACCATAGAGCAACAGTCCAGTGCTGCTTCTCTGTAGCCCAGGTCAGACGCTTCTGCCACTGTTTCTGGTTCAAAAGTGGCTTGACCTAGAGAATGTTGCATCTGTAGCCCATTTCCTGCACACGCCTGTACACGGTGGCTCTGGGTGTTTCTACGCCAGACTCAGTCCACTGCTTCCGCAGGTCCCCCTAGGTCTGGATCGGTCCTTCTGCCACTTTTTCCTTCCCACAGACTTCCTACTGAGATGCCTTGATACAGCACTCTGGGAACAGCCTATTCGTTCAGAAATGTCTTTCTGTGTCTTACCTTCTTGCTTGAGGGTGTCAATGATGGCCTTCTGGACAGCAGTCAGGTCGGCAGTCTTACCCATGATTGCGGTTTTGAGTAATGAACCAGGCTGGGAGTTTTTAAAAGCCTCAGGAATCTTTTGCAGGTGTTTACAGTTAATTTGTTGATTCAGATGATTAGGTTAGTAGCTTGTTTAGAGAACCTTTTCATGATATGCTAATTTTTTGAGATAGGAAGTTTGGGTTTTCATGAGCTGTACGCCAAAATAATAAATATTAGAAAGAATAAAAGGTGTAGCTGCCGTCAAAGGCAACTCTCGCATTTAAGTTCATTTTATTGGATTTAATGTTGAAACAATTAGTAGTTGAAATATTGAGAAATAATATTTCAATAGTAATTCATGTTCTGTTCATTAGATTTATATGTTTAAATGTGTATTTGTGTTAACTGTGCAATTAGATGGGAACCTTTTCTATAGTTCCATCCGTTGTTGCTAAGGGGACATTTTTCTTGGCACACTCAGCAAGCAATTAAGAGACGAGTCACGAGGTTGCACGTCTGCAGTAAGTTAAATAAAAGAGTGCCTTTTTTGGACTACCTCACGGCGTAAGGATTAAAGTTTATTCCCTTTGAGTGAGGCCAATGAGGTAAATGTTTTCTTTTGTTTATTATCGTTGTATATGTAAATTATGTAAATTTGCGTGATATTCTAGTGCAGTTACCGCAGTGTTAAGTGTAACGTGTATTTTATTGATCGATTTGTTGACATGTTCGTCATATAATGCTTAAGGACTTTATTAAGAATATTCATTTAAGTTTGTATTTCTTTTTAGTTCTGACGGCATTGTATCGGCTGTGGTTGGACATCATTACATGTTAAGACATGTCGAAGAATCCTCCTGTCCGAAATAAATGTCAGTAAAAACCAAAGAACAAGTTGAGCTTTATTAAGACTCGAGGGGAGTAACAGTCAGAACTCAGCCTGCTTCGTGCTGAAGGAGAGAGAAGGAGAAAGAAGTCTGCCGCAGCAGAGCCGAGCCGACAGCTGAGCGAGCGGAGCCGAGTGGGAGCGAAGCTGAGCCGACAGCGCACTGGGTCACGTGATTAAGATCGCGTCTCGCTCTCAAGCATTAAAGACGCCCAAACACACACACAGACATCCCATAAGGCAACCAGAGTCCAGTGGTGCAGCTTGTTAAGCTAGAAATAAGTAACACGTTTATACAAGTTAAATGTGGAGAGAAGATTTCTTTAGCTCATCTTAAAGGGACTCTGTCAAGCAGTGAAAGGGGAAGTGTGGTGGTTGAGAGTAAAAGTTTAACTTCATGTTATTAGTCGTGTATGTTAAGTAACTGCAATTAAGGCACGTTTAAGTTGATTATAAGGGTTTTGCTTATTTTTAAGACTGCATTAGATATTTAAAGGTCACATTATAGTATTTTGTTTGACTTTGAAAGTTATTTTCTGTTTAACTACAAGTGAAGAACAATTTATTATTTGGTTTAAGTGATGGTGACATATATTTAAGCAGACTCTTTAAAGTAACGCAATTTAAAGTTCTTAGGTGCTTCATAAGGTGACCATTCACATGTTTAAGTGGACCTAGGTGACTTGTGAGTTCAGTATTATACCTTTGACTGCCTGTGACATGGAGCAAGAAGGCTGTAACGCTGAAGCTGTGGAGCAGCAAGAAGCTTTTGAAGAGCAAGAAAGTTTGCAAGAACCATGCACAAGTAAAGCTACTAAAGAAGGAAGTTTGAGGAAAAGTCAAAGAGTTAAGAGGTTCACTGAAAAGGGCCAAGCACTACATCATGAAAAGGTGAACAAGCTTCAAGCTTGCTTTAAAGTTCGTTATGAAAGGTGGAAAGTTGTTGCAAAACAAGGCAAAAAGGTACTTGAGGAACCTGTTAGTGCAAAACTTAAGGAGCTTATTGACCGAGTCGAATATGCCTCGGCAGAAGTGAAACAAGTTTATGATGAACTGCGCAGTCATGAAACTCCTGATGCAGACACTCGCCGCAGAGTGGATACCTGTGACGCGGTTTCGCAGAAGATCATAAGGCTAACTCAAGAAAAATTAGCAGCAGAAGAAGACGAAGAACTTTCTGAGATATTAGTTCACTGGAGTGATAAAGGATCATCATTCAATTCTGCGAGTTCTCAAAGATCCAAGAGTTCAAATAGCAGGCAATCAAGAAGCTCAAGTAAGTTGTCTGTAAAGAGGCAAGAAGAGCTGCAGAGCTTGCGGCTACTGAAGCAACTCTGAAGATTATGGAGGAAATGGAAAGTGAAAGAAAGGCACTTGAAATCCTTGAAGCAGAGAATGCTGAGAAACAGAAGGCCTTAGAGCAAAAGCGAAGAGAGCTTGAAAGGCTAGAAACAGTAAAGAAAATGAATGCTGCTAAAGCACGTCTGAAAGTGTACAATGAAGAAGGAAACTCAGATGAAGAAATATCAGACATTCTGCACGAAAGGAGTAAACGGAGAAATGTCACATCCAAACCGAATAATCAGTTTGCACATTTGCAACTTAATGCAAATGCAGAGCCGTTTGATATGCCACAAGCCAACTCAAGGGCACAAACAAGAGAAAGCAAACATGAAGATAGTACCATAACATTGGCCCAAGCTCTAGCTGAGTCCATTCACATAAGTCGCCTGCCAGTACCAGAACCTACAGTCTTCAACGGAGATCCTCTCAAGTACAAGGATTGGAAATTGTCGTTTCAAATGCTGATAGATAGAAAGAACATCCCAGTGAATGAAAAGATTTACTATCTTCACAAGTATGTTGGAGGACCGGCGCGAAAGGCTGTTGAGAGCTATTTTCTGTTGGGAACAGAGCATGCTTATTACTCAGCATAGAATATTTTGGAGGAAAGATACGGAAGTTCATTTGTAATCACCAAAGCTTTCAGAGATAAGTTGACATCATGGCCAAGGATTGGTAACAAGGATAGCATTGAACTTCGAGAATTTTCAGATTTTCTCAGAGGATGTGAAGCGGCCATGCTTCAGGTTAAAGGTCTTGAAGTTCTGAACGACTGCCATGAGAATCAGAGAATGCTAAGCAAGCTACCTGATTGGTTGTCAGCAAGATGGAATCGAAAGGTTATTGAAATTGAAGAGCGAGATGGTTCTTTTCCAACATTTAGCCACTTTGTTGACTTTATTGCGAGAGAGGCCAAGATTGCGTGCAATCCAGTAACATCGCTTCATGCACTCAAAGCAGGTGACTAAGAGAAAATGAAATCATCCAAGACAAGAAGTGTTGGAGTAAAGGTGCTAGTGAGTGCTGCAGAAGAGACGTCCAACACAAAAAAATGTGTGTTTTGTGAAAACTCAAATCATAGCATTCACACATGTAGGAAGTTTATGGACAAGGTCTTGAGTGAAATAGTCAAATTTGTGCAAACCAGGGGACTGTGCTTTGGATGTCTAGGCTTTGGACACCAATCCAAGAAATGTGAAAAGAAAAAGATGTGTGACACATGTAAAGGGAAACACCCGACATGTTTGCATGAAGAACGAGACAAATCCTCAAGGAAAAGGAAAGAGGAAGAAAGTGACAAGGAACCACAAATGAAAGAGAGTAGAGAAACCAAACCCAAGGAAGCACCAAGTGAAGCAATATCAAACCGTGTGATTCAAAGTGACAGAAGTAATCTCACATCTACAATCATTCCAGTTTGGTTATCCACAATAAGCAATCCTGAACATGAGATTCTTCTCTATGCTCTTCTTGACAGCCAAAGTGACACGACATTCGTCTTGGAAGAAAAGGCAGATGCTCTAGATGCAGAGAAGACATGTGTGCAGTTAAAGCTCTCGACAATGTCTTCTAAAGATACTTTAGAACCAAGTCAAAGGTTGTTTGGATTACAGGTCAGAGGTTTCTATTCTTCAAGGAGAATTCCTATTCCTGTGACATACACAAGAGAGTTTATTCCTGCAAATTTGAGTCATATTCCCACACAAAGGACAGCAAGAGCGTGGCCACACTTAGAGCACCTGGCTGAAGAAATCGCTCCACTGATTGAATGTGAAGTAGGCCTGCTCATAGGTTGCAATTGCTCACAAGTGTTGGTACCCAGAGAAGTTGTGGCAGGAGAAGATAATGAACCTTTTGCCCAAAGAACAGACCTTGGCTGGACAATAGTTGGAGGAACTAATCCATGTGTTGACTATGGGGATGCCATAGGATGTAGCCACAAAATCATTGTCAAGGAAGTGACACCTAATCAGTCAGCTAAGCAGTTGGTCAAAGAAGTGCAATACATCTGTCGCACACAAGTCAAAGAGGTGGTCACATCCGCAGATGTAATTAAGGTGCTCGAGTCCGACTTCAATGAAAGAAAGGTGGAAGATTCACACTTCTCTCAAGAAGATTTAAGGTTCATCTCCATATTGGAAGGAGTGAAGATGAAAGCAGATGGACACTGTGAGTTACCTTTGCCATTTAAGCAAGACAGACCAAGTCTGGCAAACAACCGGAGTTGTGCCGAACACAGACTCAAATATTTGAAGAGAAGATTTGAGAAGGACAAGCAATACCACAAAGACTACACAGAGTTCATGAGAGAGACTATAGAGCGTGGTGATGCTGAAAGAGTTCCCTCTGTAGACCTGGACAAAAGCCCTGCCTGGTACATTCCACACCATGGAGTGTATCATCCACAAAAGCCTGGCAAGATAAGGGTGGTGTTTGATTGTTCAACAAAGTACGAGGGAGCTTCCTTGAACGACTACCTGCTTACAGGGCCAGAGTTAACCAACTCTCTGGTGGGGGTCCTGTGTCGATTTCGGAAAGGTCCAGTTGCAGTGATGTGCGACATTGAGCGCATGTTTCATCAATTCAGAGTCAGAGAAGAAGATCAAGATTACTTTCGCTTCTTGTGGTGGGACACTGGAGACTTCAACTCTACTCCATCTGTCTATCGCATGCGCGTACACCTGTTTGGAGTTGCTTCTTCCCCTGCCTGTGCAAACTTTGGTCTCAAGTATATTGCTGCACAAGGTCAAGGCAAGTTCAGTGAAGCTACCATAAGGTTCATTGAGCGAAATTTTTATGTGGACGATGGTCTTATCAGTTTCCACTCGGAAGATGAGGCAATTCGTTTGGTGAAGGAAGCAAAGGAACTTTGCAGCACAGGAGGCTTGCGACTTCACAAGTTTGTTTCAAACAGTAAGCAAGTACTTCATTCGCTGCCGGAAGAAGATTGTGCAGATACAGTAAGAAAAGACTTGTCACTGGGTGAGCAACAAATTGAAAGAGCCCTAGGTGTCAAATGGTGCATTGACTCAGAAAATTTCCAGTTTTGAGTAGTTGTGAACGAGCAGCCACTTTCCAGAAGAGGAGTGTTGTCCACGGTAGCCTCCATTTACGATCCACTTGGCTTTGTGGCACCTTTTGTTCTACTTGGGAAGCAGATACTACAGCAGATGTGTCGTGAGAAAGCAGATTGGGACGAACCACTCGCAAGTGATCTGAAGTCACTGTGGGAGTGCTGGTTGTTGGATCTAAAAAATCTAGCAGATGTCAAGATTGACAGATGTTACCTGCCCAGAGATTTTCAAACAGTTCAGAAGTACGAGCTTCACCATTTCTCAGATGCAAGTGTTTCAGGGTATGGTGTTTGTACGTACCTGAGAGCTGTCAATGAAGCAGGACAAGTCCACTGCTCTCTTGTCTTTGCCAAGTCCAGAGTAGCACCCACGAAGGTTACTACGGTTCCAAGATTAGAGCTGTCTGCAGCAGTTGTAGCAGTGCGGATTAGGGACATGCTCAAAGCAAAGTTGGAGCTAGAAGATGCTCAAGAATCCTTCTGGACAGATTCTCAAGTTGTCTTGGGATATATCAACAATGATGCGAGACGTTTCCATGTTTTCGTTGCAAATCGCATTCAGCGTATTAAGGAAAGCACTCAACCGATGCAATGGAAGTTTGTGGCATCAGATCTCAATCCAGCTGACCATGCGTCGCGCGGACTGAAGGCAAAAGACCTCAATGCCTCCAACTGTTTCAGTGGTCCAAGTTTTCTTTGGCAAGAGAAACTTCCCCTCGAAGAAGTCAAGGTGGGTAAACTTGATGCAGAGGATCCAGAAGTACGCAAAGCTGGTGTACTCCATACAACTACAGAAACAGATTCTTTGGCAGAACGTTTTCGGAAATTCTCCAGTTGGTCAAGGTTGGTTAAAGCTATGGCAAGACTTCTCAGATTTGTGAAAGAGTTAAAGGGCTTGGAAAGGAGAAGCAATAAAGCCACTAACCTTGAAGAAAGGAAAGAGGCCGAGCTTAAAATCATATCCATTGTACAAGGATCAGTCTTTTGCAAGGAAATCAAAGCACTTCAAATGCGAAAGGATCTACCCAAGGACAGAACAAATGGACTCTATCGACTCGATCCCTTCCTGGATGAGAATGATGTTCTTAGAGTTGGAGGTAGATTAGAGCGTTCTACTTTGGAGCCACACGTCAAGCACCCAGTCATCTTACCAAAGACTTGCCATATCGCAAAGTTACTGATTGATCACTATCATCAGCGGGTGAAACATCAAGGACGGGGCATGACGATGAATGAGCTGAGATCAAATGGAATATGGATACTAGGATGCAGTCAAGCAGTATCATCCTTTATCCACAACTGTATTAAGTGCAGGAAATTCAGACGTCGAACAGAAGAGCAAAAGATGGCAAACCTACCAAGTGAGAGAATGGAGACAACTCCTCCCTTCACGTATTGTGGGATGGATTGTTTCGGCCCGTACTACATTAAAGAAGGAAGAAAAGAACTGAAGCGTTACGGGCTTCTGTTTACCTGTCTATGCTCTCGTGCAGTGCACATAGAGCTACTCGATGACATGTCAACCGACGCTTTTCTAAACTCACTGCGTTCTTTCATCGCTTTGCGTGGGAATGTACGTCAGTTGCAGTCCGATCATGGCACCAATTTTGTTGGAGCCAGACGTGAGTTTCTGGAAGCAGTAAAGGAAATGGATCAGGAAAGTCTGAAACAGCTAGGCTGCGAGTTTGTGATGAATCCTCCGTCTGCCAGTCATATGGGTGGAGCCTGGGAAAGGCAAATTCGTACGATCCGAAGTGTATTGACAACCATTCTGGATCAGTCATCCAGATCATTGGACAGTTCATCACTAAGAACCTATCTTTATGAAGTGATGGCGATAGTTAACAGCAGACCTATTACTCCACATCTACTCAACGATCCTACTGGACCTCAGCCACTTACACCTAATCTTCTGTTGACCATGAAGTCGTCAGTAATACTGCCACCACCAGGTGACTTTGTAAAGGAAGATTTGTATCTTCGCAAAAGATGGCGTAGAGTCCAGTACTTGGCCAATGAGTTTTGGCACAGATGGAAGAAAGAGTACTTATTGAGCCTACAACAAAGACAAAAGTGGCACAAAACAAACAGAAATGCGAAGGTCAATGACATAGTGATCGTACAAGATGACCAAGCATCGAGAAACGACTGGAAGTTGGCCAAAGTTGTTGCCATACACCCGAGTGAAGATGGATGTATACGCAAAGTACAACTGTTAATGAGTGACTCATTGTTAGATGATCATGGAAAGAGACTGAGTAAACCAGTTCTACTTGACAGACCTATACACAAAACTGTGACATTGTTAGAAGCAGATTAGTGTACATTTCATACGTTCATGGGTAAAATCACAAGTGATTGGTGGGAGTGTAGCTGCCGTCAAAGGCAACTCTCGCATTTAAGTTCATTTTATTGGATTTAATGTTGAAACAATTAGTAGTTGAAAGATTGAGAAATAATATTTCAATAGTAATTCATGTTCTGTTCATTAGATTTATATGTTTAAATGTGTATTTGTGTTAACTGTGCAATTAGATGGGAACCTTTTCTATAGTTCCATCCGTTGTTGCTAAGGGGACATTTTTCTTGGCACACTCAGCAAGCAATTAAGAGACGAGTCACGAGGTTGCACGTCTGCAGTAAGTTAAATAAAAGAGTGCCTTTTTTGGACTACCTCACGGCGTAAGGATTAAAGTTTATTCCCTTTGAGGCCAATGAGGTAAATGTTTTCTTTTGTTTATTATCGTTGTATATGTAAATTATGTAAATTTGCGTGATATTCTAGTGCAGTTACCGCAGTGTTAAGTGTAACGTGTATTTTATTGATCGATTTGTTGACATGTTCATCATATAATTCTTATTGACTTTATTAAGAATATTCATTTAAGTTTGTATTTCTTTTTAGTTCTGACGGCATTGTATTGGCTGTGGTTGGACATCATTACATGTTAAGACATGTCGAAGAATCCTCCTGTCCAAAATAAATGTCAGTAAAAACCAAAGAACAAGTTGAGCTTTATTAAGACTCGAGGGGAGTAACAAAAGGCTTGAACTACTTCAGTTGTGTGTAATGAATCTAATATATATGGAAGTCTAATGTTATCAGTACATTACAGACAATAATGAACTTCATCACAACATGCTAATTTTTAGAAGGACCTATATATACATACATATATATACATACATACATATATATATCGTCGTCGTCGTCTTCCTCCGCTTATCCGGGTCCGGGTCGCGGGGGCAGCATCCCAACTAGGGAGCTCCAGGCCGTCCTCTCCCCGGCCTTGTCCACCAGCTCCTCCGGCAGGACCCCAAGGCGTTCCCGGACCAGATTGGAGATGTAACCTCTCCAACGTGTCCTGGGTCGACCCGGGGGCCTTCTGCCGGCAGGACATGCCCGAAACACCTCCCCGGGGAGGTGTCCAGGAGGCATCCTGACCAGATGCCCAAACCACCTCAACTGGCTCCTTTCGATCCGGAGGAGCAGCGGTTCTACTCCGAGTCCCTCCCGAATGTCCGAGCTCCTCACCCTATCTCTAAGGCTGAGCCCGGCCACCCTACGGAGGAAACTCATTTCGGCCGCTTGTATCCGCGATCTCGTTCTTTCGGTCATTACCCAAAGCTCATGACCATAGGTGAGGATTGGGACGTAGATCGACCGGTAAATCGAGAGCCTGGCTTTCTGGCTCAGCTCCCTCTTCCCCACGACAGATCGGCTCAGCGTCCGCATCACTGCAGACGCCGAACCAATCCGCCTGTCGATCTCCCGATCCCTCCTACCCTCACTCGTGAACAAGACCCCGAGATACTTAAACTCCTCCACTTGAGGTAGGACCTCTCCCCCGACCCGGAGGTGGCAAGCCACCCTTTTCCGGTCGAGAACCATGGTCTCAGATTTGGAGGTGCTGATCCTCATCCCAGCCGCTTCACATTCGGCCGCGAACCTACCCAGCAAGAGCTGAAGGTCAGAGCTGGATGAAGCTAGGAGGACCACATCATCCGCAAAAAGCAGAGACGAGATTCTCCTGCCACCAAACTCGACACACTCCACACCACGGCTGCGTCTAGAAATTCTGTCCATAAAAGTGATGAACAGAACCGGTGACAAAGGGCAGCCCTGGCGGAGTCCAACCCTCACTGGGAACAGGTCCGACTTACTACCGGCTATGCGGACCAAACTCACGCTCCTCTGGTAAAGGGACTGAATGGCCCTTAACAGAAAGCCACCCACCCCATACTCCTGGAGCGTCCCCCACAGGGTGCCCCTGGGGACACGGTCATAAGCCTTCTCCAAATCCACAAAGCACATGTGGATTGGTTGGGCAAACTCCCATGCCCCCTCCATCACCCTTGCAAGGGTATAGAGCTGGTCCACAGTTCCACGGCCAGGACGAAAACCACATTGCTCCTCCTCTATCTGAGATTCAACTATCGATCGGACCCTCCTCTCCAGTACCTTGGAGTAGACCTTTCCAGGGAGGCTGAGGAGTGTGATCCCCCTATAGTTGGAACACACCCTCAGGTCACCCTTCTTAAAGATGGGGACCACCACCCCGGTCTGCCACTCCCTAGGAACTGCCCCCGATGACCACGCAATGTTGTAGAGACGTGTCAACCATGACAGCCCTACAACATCCATAGCCTTGAGATACCCAGGACGAACCTCATCCGCCCCCGGGGCTCCGCCGCTGTGTAGTTGTTTGACTACCTCAGCAACTTCTGCCCCCGAGATCGGACAGTCCATCCCCAGGCCTCCCAGCTCTGGTTCCTCCTCGGAATGCGCATTGGTGGGATTGAGGAGCTCCTCAAAGTATTCCCTCCACCGTCCGACTATAGCCTCAGTTGACGTCAGCAGCTCCCCATCCCCACAGTAAACAGTGTTAGCGAGTTGCTGCCTTCCCCTCCTGAGGCGCCGGACAGTTTGCCAGAACCTCTTTGGAGCCGATCGATAGTCTTTCTCCATGGCCTCACCAAACTCCTCCCACGCCCGAGATTTTGCCTCGGCAACTGCCACTGCTGCACCCCGCTTGGCTATCCGGTACCTGTCTGCTGCCTCCAGAGACCCACTGACCAGCCACGCCCTGTAGGCCTCCTTCTTCAGCTTGACGGCTCCCCGAACCTCTGGTGTCCACCAGCGGGTACGGGGGTTGCCACCACGACTGGCACCGGCCACCTTACGACCACAGCTAGCAACAGCCGCCTCGACAATCGCAGAGTGGAACAAGGCCCACTCGGACTCAATGTCCCCCACTGCTCTCGGGACGTGGTCAAAGCTCTGCCGGAGGTGGGAGTTGAAGACCGTCTTGACAGGTTCTTCTGCCAGGCGTTCCCAGCAGACCCTCACTATGCGTTTGGGTCTGCCAGGTCTACGCGGCATGTTCCCTTGCCATCTGATCCAACTCACCACCAGGTGGTGATCAGTTGACAGCTCCGCCCCTCTCTTCACTCGGGTGTCCAAAACATACGGCCGCAGGTCAGATGATACGACTACAAAATCTATCATCGACGTGTGACCTAGGCTGCCCTGGTACCAAGTGTACCGGTGGGCATCCTTATGTTCGAACATGGTGTTCGTTATGGCCAAACTGCGGCTTGCACAGAAGTCCAATAACAAAACACCGCTCGAGTTCAGATTAGGTGGGCCGTTCCTCCCAATCACACCCCTCCAGGTCAAGCTGTCATTGCCCACGTGAGCATTGAAGTCCCCCAGCAGGACAATGGAGTCCCCTGATGGAGCACTATCTAGCACTCGTCCCAGGGACTCCAAAAAGGGTGGGTACTCTGAACTGATATTTGGCCCATAAGCACAAACAACAGTCAGGACCCGTTCCCCGACCCGAAGGCGCAAGGAAGCTACCCTCTTGTCCCCCGGGGTAAACCCCAACACACAGGCAGAGAGTCTCGGGGCTAACAAAAAGCCAACCCCAGCCCTCCGCCTCTCACCCGGAGCAACTCCAGCAAAGTAGAGTGTCCAACCCCTCTCCAGGTCTCGGGTTCAAGAGCCAATGCAATGTGTCGAGGTGAGTCCGACTATATCTAGCCGGTACCGCTCAACCTCTGCCACAAGCTCCGGCTCCTTCCCCGCCAGCGAGGTGACGTTCCATGTCCCAAAAACTAGTTTTCTTGTCCGGGGAATCGACCGCCAAGGCTCCCAACTTGGTCTGCCACCCGATTCGCATTGCACCGGACCCTTCATGTTCCTCCTGCGGGTGGTGGGTCCACAGTTGGACGAGCCCATGTATCCGGTTCGAGCTGGGCCCGGCCGGGCCCCATGGGCGAAAGCCCGGCCACCAGGCGCTCGCTCACGGGCCCCAACCCCAGGCCTGGCTCCAGGGTGGGACCCTCCGGGCCGGGTACTCCGACTCTTCGTTTTAACCGCCATGAAAGATCCTTCGAACCGTTCTTTGTCTCACCCTTCACCTAAGACCAATTTGTCATAGGAGACCCTACCAGGGGCACTAAGTGCCCCAGACAACATAGCTCCTAGGATCATTAGGGCACTCAAACTCCTCCACCACGATAAGGTGACGGTATATATATATATATATATATATATATATATATATATATATATATATATATATATATATATATATATATATATATATACATATATACATTATATATATATATATATATATATATATATATACATATATACATATATACATATATATATATATATATATATATATATATATACATATATATATATATGTATATATATATATATGCACATATATACACACACACACACACACATACATATATATATATATATATATATATATATATATATATATATATATATATATATATATATATATATATATATATATATATATATGTGTGTGTAAGGAGAAAATACAGACCACAGACGTCAAGACACGGGCGCTCCTAACCATGCATGGAGGATTCCAAATCCAGCACCTTGAGACTGTACACTAGTCATAAGGTAGGAGGTCGAGGACTAAAGTGTGAGAGCCACTGTCCAGGATGAAACATCCAAGATCCATACGTACATCAAGGACAAGGCCCCAATAGATGACATGCTTAGTCAATGTCAGACAATGACGGAGGAGGAGATGCTGGAAATACCATAATGCGAGGACAAACCCCTATTGGGATGTACCACAGACAGATAACTGAAGTGGCTGATATCAAGAAATCCTACCAAAAGCTAGAAAGAGCTGGTCTGAAGGACAGCACAGAGGCTCATCATGGCTGCATAGGAACAGGCCCTGAACACCAGAGCAACAGAGGCCAAAATCTACAACACCAGATAAGACCCAAGGTGTAGGCTATGCAAAGAGGTTCCTGAGACAATCCACCACATAACTGCAGGGTGTAAGATGCTGCCGGGAAAGCATACAGTGCATGGAATACCACAACCAAGTGGATGGCATAGTATGAAGTATGGACTGGAAGCCCCAAGGTCAAAGTGGGTAACACCCCCTAAGGTAGTGGACAAAAGTAGAGCCAAGCTCCTGTGGGACTTTCAGATCCAGACTGATAAAACAGTGATGGTAAACCAACCGGACATCGTGGTGGTGGGCAAACAACAGAGGACAGCCATTGTGGTTGATGTGGCAATATCAAGTGATGGCAACATCAGGAAAAAGGAACACGAGAAATTAAAGAAGTACCAGGACCTCAAAGAAGAATGTGAGAAAGCCTGGAGAGTGAAGACATTGGTGGTGCCCATGGTCATTGGGGGCACTCGTGGCAGTCACCCCCAAACTGGAGGAGTGGCTAAAGCAGGTCCCAGGAAAAAACATCAGACATCTCAGTCCAGAAAAGTGCAGTTCTAGGAACAGCTAAGATACCTTGGGGGTATATGGATATATATATATATACATACATACAACACCGGGTTATATACATTTATATATAAATACATACTTACATGCACATGCATTTTGCTTACCCTTTGCATTTCACAATTTCACAAAACAAAATGACAGATATGCAAGAAAATGTAATATAAACAAAACTCTTCTAAATATTGTGTGTAAAACCAAGGTAATGTGAGAAAGACGCTGTTAAACTTGGGTTATTCTTCGAGTCAGGAGGCGATACAGATACTTAAGTTTATTTTGAAAAAGGATGTATTTGTATTTTTTTTCACAGAGTATGGCAGACCATACATGACATCCATGGCGTTGAGTATGTCACATTGTTTTGTGTCCAATAGCATGCAGAGAAGGACCATAGATCCCACCCCATGCTGAGAGTCGTCCATACACCGCAAACAATGTCCAAAATATATTCACCTAAAATTATTCATCTATCTGGTGAAAAGTGAAAAACACACAAGTATTCCAATGGTAATACGAAAGTAACTATATTCTAAATACCATGGTTAAAATTAGTAACTGTATCCAGAATACAGTTGCTCATAGTTAGTATTCTAAATAGGTAACAGCGGTACAAGTATTACATTACTCCACAACACTAAGCGCCTCTCAGGATCAAAAACTACGAGGTGCTTCAGAAGAACAAAATACAATAGGAACCTGTATGTAATTATCAATTCACTTATGTACACCCCCCCCCCCCCCCCCCCCCGGCTGCGCAGTGACGCAGTGGTTAGAGCTGTTGCCTTGTAGCAAGAAGGTCCTGGGTTCGCTTCCCGGCCTGGGATCTTTCTGCATGGAGTTTGCATGTTCTCCCTGTGCATTCGTGGGTTCTCTCGGGATTCTCCGGCTTCCTCCCACAGTCCAAAAACATGACTGTTAGGTTGATTGATCTGTCCAAATTGTCCTTAGGTGTGTGTGTGTGTGTGTGTGTGTGTGTGTGTGTGATTGTTTGTCCTGTGTGTCTCTGTGTTGCCCTGCCATGGACTGGGTCTCTGTCCAGGGTGTACCCCGCCTGATTTCCCGTTGACTGCTGGAGATAGGCACCAGCCCCCCCCCATTATGTACAGACTCTTACAGCAGTTTCCTCAGAAATCTCCAGATAATCCAGTTGACAAACTGTTAGGGGTGTAACATCAATTCTGTACAATTTAATCTCAGATATACAATGCCCCTCAATATTCACCATCAGATACAAAAGAGAACAAGACCTTAACTTTCCCGTTATGGGATTCTATCTTAGGACAAATTCACTCCATATCAATGTGTGCCTAACAGTTAGGCGTCATTTTAACCGGGGACGCCGGGGACATGTCCCCGGCAAAATTTGTGATTGGCAGCTGTGTCCCCCCCACTTTCAAAAAAGCCTGCTGATGAGGATTTTTGTTTTACCAGCTCAGATCTTATACCAGGGGTCGGCAACCTGTTCCCATCAAAGAGCCATTATTACCCGTTCCCCACAGTAATGAAAACACTGGGAGCCACAGCAGCGCAGCGTTGTGGGCGGGGCCTACCCTCAGACAGCAGAGCGCTGCTCACAACCAGGTGACAGCAGCCGGTACCATGGGCGTCGCACCCGTGGGGGATGCAACACCCACACTTTTCCAGCTGTTTTGCTCACCTCCACTCCAGTCTGGTTTCTTTAGGTCGCACTCACTCTGTTTGCCTCATCTCCTTCTTCACCTCCCCTATTCTGACAGCCGATGTCGGGTTCAAGGAGAGCAGGAGAGGGAGGGACGGAAGAGCTCGACTGAATTCATAATTTTACATCTTGACATTAGCTGTACAAAGTCTGAGTTTGATCAAGTGAAGAACAATAATTTGCAGAGGTTTATAACAGGCGCGGCACCAGGTTTTCATTTTTGGGTGGGCCACGGTAATTTTGGACGGACCTTAATAAGCAGTGACTTAAGTGAAGCAGGCAGGTCGCGCTAGAAATTTTTGTTTAAAAAGACGTCATAAATGTGTTCCCCCATCATTTTTATTTCTAAAATATGAAGTAAAAACTCCCAATTTAATTTTCATTCATTTGTCATTAATATGTAGTCTACACCCGTGCGTTAAGTGGACCATCTTCCAGTAAAAGCAACACATCCAGCCCACCTCTCCAAATGCATAAAATGTGCATCACAGCCACTAGGCGCACCGCGCGCACAGTCAGCTACGTCAGCCCAGACAAGAGCAGAGCAACTAGAGAAAGAATAGAGGAGAATTGTGTCTGGATGTGGGTGGAGATTACATTTTACAGCAGCCTGATCATTTAAATACGTAAACCATCACCTGTCTTCTAGTCCACGCTATCAGCATTATTTTAATTGGTGTGCGTGTGTGTGTGTGTGTGTGTGTGTGTGTGTGTGTGTGTGTGTGTGTGTGTGTGTGTGTGTTTTCCACTTCAAACACTGGTCTAACCAACCAGACCAGTGTGTCCAGTAACATATTAATGTTACAATTAAACAATTTCACTTCATGTAGGCTAGGAACGTTTCACCTGCCGTGGCCCGACCGCTTCTGCTCCACATAAACTTTGTGCGTGATCAAATGTCTCTACAGGAGCTTTCTGAGCTGAAGAGGCGACTGGATGCATCATGCGTCTCCATATTGGAGACAGGAACAAGCGCTATTCAGCCAAACTTTCATAATTTCATAAAAATAACATTTTTCCAAGTGACACATCCCTCAGAGAGACCGGGTTTCCAGACCGCTTCAGTGGGAGGAAATCAACCAACATCCTTGAGTTATCCATCAAAATAAACAGTCTAATGTAAATATCTGTAACCTGTCATTTAACTCTTTTGCCTTCTTGTGAAGATTGTTGCAAAGAGAAACAACTAAACCTGATTAACCCCAGAGTCACGCGCACTGCACTGTAGTCCGTGACTGTAAGGGGGAAACGATTTAATCTGATCCTTTTCTTTTCAACATGGTTTAATGTAAAGTTTCATTCAGTACAAACTTTAGTTACACCAATCTAACGAGACAGAGCCTGGATTTGTATTCTGAACAGTTTAAACATGTTTGAAACGGAGACATGCATGACGCTTCTAAAATTCGCACCTGCTCCACTAAATGGAAATCAAACTAACAAGGTGAATAACATCAAATTATTTTAGGCACAGACAACATCTCCCACACTTTTGAAAAGCTTGCAACGCTCCTGGTCGCTCGTGTACGTCAAAGTTATCTTTCATAAAAAGATAATCAATAAAACGATTAAATTAAGTGGATCCAGAAGCTGTAGCCCGTCTCTGCCTTCAATAATATTTTACTGAGCAGGTGCCACTTTTGTCATACGTTTCTTTTTAAAACATGTTTAGACTGTTCAGAATACAAATCCAGGCTCTGTCACGTTTGATTGTTGTAATTAAACTTTGTAGGTGGGGAAGGTCGGAAAGCAGCTCAGAAGCGCCGATATGATTACGCACAAGCGTGACCCGTCAACCCGGTCTCACAGTAAGACCGGGTTGGACCTGTTCAGGTTTACGCAGACAATCTTTACATTTAGAATTGGCATACAGATGTAAAATTAATGCAGTAAAATATGAAGCATTTTATTTAAATATCCATTCATTATTTTACAAACACAGAGAGCCGCATCAGATGGATGGAGGAGCCGCATGCGGCTCCAGAGCCGCCGACCCCTGTGCTAGCCTACTTTATTGTCCCCAGCAATTTTTAAGCCCCACTCAAGTGTACGGTTATTGTCCCCAGCAATTCTGAAAACAAACTGACGCCCTTGGCCTAACTCCATTCAAGCTAGTTCACTGTGTACACCTGTCCAGGGTTAAGCCGGCACGCATACAGTATATCTGCAGTTAGACCCAACCTGTCAGAGATGTGATAGTGCTCCTGGTACACTGTTCCACATGTACTGGTCCTGTCCTTCAATCACCAGTTTTTGGAACTTTGTTTTTCATACAATGTCTGATGTCCTGCAGCGTCAAATTACTCCAGATCCAATTTGTGCTATTTTTAGATTTGTCCCAAGCTCTGACCCACCAACCTCCAGATTTAGAGTGTTAAGTTTGTCACAATTACTAACCAGATGAGCAATGTTACTCACGTGGAAGGATTCTGCTCCCCCTTGCATTCACAATGGGTTTTAAGTTTTACATCCTGCATGGAGCTGATGGAAAAATTAAATGCACCATACGTGGATCCGTAAACAAATTTCATAAACAGCTGTCACCTTGTTTAGACTTCTTTGAAAGGTTCAAAGATATCTCTGAATGGCTAATTTTCTTTATTATGATTATCTTAGTTTATATTTTCATTAACTTTATTTAGTTTTATTTTTACATGTCATGAGACAAAATATATAGATTGAAACTCTGATGTGTTTTATTTTATATTTAACTATTTGATAATGAAATTTACCACAACCACATCAGCTGTATGGTGTGCAAATACCCATTTTAAAAGAATGTATGAGTTGATCTGATGCAATAGCCACCATGTCATCCATCTCTGCAAATAATGAATTGCCCCTAATATTAGAATAAGGAACCTTCAGTTATTCTATGATTCTAGCTTGAAATTAAAAGCCATTTAAAAGGTTAAGACAGAAAACCCAAAATCCAACTGTGTCCTAAGGAAATCTCCCCTCTCACCTCGACACAGACCTCTGTCAGGGTCTCCTCCAGCCCCCAGGTGGCACTGCAGACCTTTAATGTGGTCACACGGGTCAATGGCACTGCAGTCTTCATTGAACTGCCGAGCACAGATTTTACAGCATCCGCAGTGGTCCATAACCCAGCTGACACCGAGTGGGCACTGTGGGGGTGAGGGGCTGCAAGAGCACTCAGACGGACATTCACTTAGTGCCTGTGGAACAGGGTCAGAGGTCAAAGTTCTCTGACTTAAAAACATTTTTTAAAACTGAAAATTGGTGAAGCAGAGAAACAAAGTCTGGGCAACTCACCATAACTTCAGCAAAGCTCTGAAGGAACAGAGTGGAAATGATCCGCAAAATGACAACCATATGCATCCTGATGGTAAAGGACGCACAAACCCAGATTACTGCGGCAAACATTCTAAAACGTAAAGAGGCAGTCCAAATCCCCGTTCCCAGAGGACAGCAACAGGTCCCCTGCGTGGTTGTGTCTCCTCCTGCAGTGTGTCGGTGTGAGCACAGCTTAGTTTCTCTTCATAGAGAGGTTTCCTTGTGCCCTTATAGACATGCACCACCCCCTGCTGTGACATCACTGACTCTTCTGGAGACATCTGGAGAGCTTCCAGGTGGGAGGGTGGTATGAAAAACTCAGGTATGTTCACGTTCCTGAATGAGTTTATAAGTCTCAGATCTATAAAAACAACTCTGTTTTTTAAGACAAATCCATGTCAAATTTTGCTATTACACTATTGAGGTGACATTAACTTTCAGTTAAGACCTTTCAATAATAAGATCGCATTACTATTTACAGGCCATCTGAAAAAAAAGGAACAAATTTAACAAAAACAAACGTGGTTTGAAAGGTGTTGAAAACTGGAGAATGAAATTCAAGTGAATTACAGGCATGGGTGTAGTTTAAAAATATATATTTTTTGAGGGGGGAATCAATTTTTGTCTCCTGCACTTTTTACCATCCAAAAACAAGAAGAAAGAAGAAGAAAATATCATTTCTATAGCGCCTCTCAAGATAAAAATCACGAGGCGCTTCAATAATGCAATATTGCGCTATATTAAATAGACACTGGTTGCACGCTAGGACCAAGCGGAAAACAACCGATTGTGTTGAAGCATATTATTATAAAAATATTACATATTTTTTAATAATTTCTTTAAAGACTCTCCCTCCCGGTCCCCATGCCGGTTGTGTCTCCCCCCCCCCCCCCACTTCTAAAGTAAAAACCATGTCCATGATGACAGGAGCTTAGTAGTGTGGAGAAAATCCTTCTAAACATATTTCTCCTCTCTGCTGCCGACCATCTCTTCCTTAGCAGGTCAAATTCCAGGGAAAAGAGTCTTATCCTGAACTTCCCAGGACTTGAAGGAAACACTCTACAATGTCATCCCTGTGGCACATTAAATATGTTTTGTTGGAGAGCAAGAGAGTCCCTGCCGTAGGGCTTGAACAAATTATCATGAAACATCACGAAGCTCCTTTCATCCTGGAAGAAAGATGTGAAGGTTGCTAAACTCAGCCATTTTCACAACAACCTAAAGAAACTTTTGCTGCCTGGTGAAAATAAGCATTTTCTTGGTATCAAGATGTGTCTTTAAAACTCACAGACGTCATTTGTTAAATCCATGGCACATATCCAACAGGATCAGGAGGAAATAACTTATCATTCCATAGACTCACATTCATTTTTTGGCAGTAGATGACCCATGATTAAAGTTCCATTAGTCGTCACACTGGTGTGTGACATTTGTTCTCTGCATTTGACCCTTCCCCTGGGGGAGAAGTGAGTTGCAGACACAGCCACGCTCAGGAACCATTTGGTGGTTTAAGCACTGGAATAATAGCCTATCTAAACCAAATTTTTGACTTGCAAAGTTCGGTCTAGGAACGCTCCATTGGAACCTCTGCAGTCCCTAACAGCATTCTGGCTGGCCAATCGCAGCTCTCTATAGGGGTTTCAAACACATAGAGAGCTGGGATTGGTTCGTAATGGTGGGCCAATCTCAGCGCTCTATCCGCTCTGTGGGCTAATCAGAGCCCTCTTTATGTCTGATGGGCAGGATGATGAAACAGAGTGGAACAAGATGGTGACAGTCCGTTTGAAACGACTTTTACATCAATTTTGGGCTATTCGGGCATGGTCTTTATTATATTCAGGAGCTGATAGAAGTATTTAAGTTCTTTATTTAGAAAAAAACAATGTATTTTTGTATTTTGTATTTTTGCAACAGCCTTATTTACTGACATCCGTTTTGGTGAGTACGTCATGTTGTTCATTGACCATTAGTATGTGGAGATCGTATGAAAGACAATGGTAAAACCCGCCCCATGACCAAGAGCCGCCAATGAAGCTTTGCCAGACTAAATAATGCAAATAATATATTTATTTAGTCTGGCTTGCCAGGCTACTGGAATTGTGTTTTTGATAACACTTTACAATAAAGAACACAACACTGTGCTTCGTTAGGCTCCCCATACACTGGATTTTTTCACTGAAAATGAAGTGGTGTAAACCCAAAGTTTGTTCCCAGATGGGCAGGGGTGATGTTTGGTTTTACAAAAAGCAAATATCATGCCTGATGGCCTGAGTAGGAAACAGGAAAAGAACCACAAAAACTAGAAAGTTACTGAAGGTGCCTGATGGGTATGACAAGCCGTATTAACTTTTAAATGATAAATGACAAGCACTTGTATAGTGCCTCTCAAAGGACTCCAAAGCACTTTACCCTACAGTGCATCATTCATCCATTCACACACACATTCACACACTGATGGTGATGAGCTACGATGTAGCCACAGCTGCCCTGGGGCACACTGACAGGCGAGGCTGCCTAGCACATCACCGGTCCCTCCGACCACCACCATATCAAGGTAATTGGATATATATTCCAGATATCTACAAATATATTGTCCCAATAGAAATTATCTTTCCAGATGTCCATGAGAGCATTGTTACTATCCAGAATGAACGTTTTAGATCTCAGAAATGTAATTCTTCATAGGACAAATAATGTCACATTTCCCATTAACGTGTTGGGTTTGCATCACATCCTAGCCACAAATACATTCCTGTCATCTGGAATGGACATTATGAATAGCAGAAACTTATTGATTACAATTCCAGGCTCTATGACACAGCAATGTGGATAGGAAGAATGAAACAAAGAACATCAAGAATATCAAAACAGATGGCAAGAAGTTATATGTTCCTGAGAAAATTGTAGTTCTGCCTATCTACATTTTGAATTGTGATAACACTTTACAAAAAGGGACACAGTTTTGTGCTTTGTTACTAGGGAAAAACTTAGGAGGTAATGAGTTAAGAACCAGACACTAATGGGTAGTTAACCAGTACTTACTGGTAAACACACCCACCAGTCTTATTCAGTGACTAATGGGTAGTTATCTTGGGAACAGAGAAGGAACTAATCATTAATTACTCAGTAATTAACCATTACCTACTTCTGTTGTATCCCCTATAGTAAAGTGAAGCTTCCACCCAAGCACCTATTGAGGAATGAATCATTATTTACTCAGTACTTAACTATTTGTTATAATCCAATCTTGACAAATATCTCATTTCTGATAAACTCTTTTTTTTTTTTCAAAAGTTTCAGATTATTCAACAAACTGGTTAAAATCCACAGTTCCACCAAATAATTTCTCTTTTGTCAGTTTGCTTAATACACAATTGGAGTCAGGGAATATCACATGCCTGTGAATTAATGTCTGTTCCAAGCTGGCAGATCTAACCAAACTAAACTACATCCCACTTGTAAAAAACATGGAGGATGATCTTGCAAGATGGAGATCCTTATCTAATGGAGGGAGAGTTACTGCAATTAAAATGATGGTCTTACCCAGAATAAATCCCAAACAAGCCACCAACTGACTTGTTTAGGTCTCTGGACTCCTCAATCACAGGTAAATAAAACCTTACTGTGTTTAAAAAAGAACTAAAAGATGGAATTAGGTCTGACATTGTTGGCTCCTTACCTTGGCCCTCAGTGCCATCCACCCCTCCAGAAGCTCCATTTTCCTCTCCTCCTTCAACTTGCTCCTCTGATCCCACAGGCTGGTTTTGGCCATCTCCTTTTGCTCCTTTGCCAGTCCTTCCCATTCTTTTGTAAGGCTTGGTAAGTGAAGAGGGGAAAACACATGAAAAAAATAACTTGGAGAAAAGCAACGCTGACAAGGACAATGGACCAACAACAGACTGAGACACATACAGGTTTATATACACAAGGGCTGGGTGATTAGGGAATTGTGCACAGGTGAGACTAATAAACAGAGAGGAGGAGCACAATGAAGCAGAGGAGGAAAACAGACCTAAAAATGGGGAAGGGAGCAAAATAAACTAAAGGGAGAATACTGACTAGATAAACACTAACAGAAGACTAAGGAAAAGTGAGGTGACTAAGGGAAAATGTGAGGGAAACCTAGAGAGAGCCTGGAGGGGGTTGGGGAACCACAGGGACACTGAAACCTAGGGGGAGCACCTAAGGGAAAAAACCTGGAGTGGGCTGGGGAACACAAGGACGCACATGAGGAGGGATGCAGACAAGGAGACATATGAGGAACACAAGGAGACACATAAGGGGAACCTAGAGAGGGATGGAGAACACAAGGTGACACATGAGGGAGACACAGAACGCAGACCATGACACTTCCTCCTCCTCCTCTGAAACCTCCTGGATCAGAAATATGTTAGCTTTTGGCCTCTCCACCCATTCCTTAAGCAGATTAACATGCAGCACTCTGCTAGTGCGGGGCTGATCTGGATGGACGACCCTGTAGGTCGTTTGTCCAAGTTTCTTCTGAATCTCATATGGAGATTGCTATTTTGTTAACAGCTTACTGTCTTCACGTGGAAGGAGCACCAGCACTTTCTGACCAGGGCTAAAAGATGTCTGTCGTGCCGGCTGGTCATACCAGGCTTTCTGGTGCTGCTAGGCTTCTGCATGGTGATCTTGGGCCAGCTCTGCCATTTTTTCCAGCCGCTCTCGCATCTGGACAACATAACAGATGACAATGACAGCCTGAGATTGTTCTTTGCTGCCCTCCCATGTCTCTCTCAGAAGAGATAGAGGACCCTGTACTTCATAACCATACAATAATTCAAATGGTGAAAAGCCTGTAGAGGCCTGGGGTACTTCTCTATATGCGAAGAGGAGGTAAGGAAGCCATTGATCCCAGTCTGTGCCAGTTGAATTGACAAACTTCCGCAACATTTGTTTTAAGGTCTGGTTGAAACGTTCTGTTAAACCATCAGTCTGAGGATGGTATGGAGTCGTCCTGAAACTCTTAATCCCCATGAGTTGGTACACCTGCTTCAACAAAGTGGACAAAAAGTTAGTTCCACAATCAGTGAGAATCCCACAAGGAAAACCAACTCTGGAGAAGAACTGTAATAGACAGAATTCTACTGCCTTAGCCTTTATGGTTTTCAAAGGAAAAACCTCTGGATATTTTGTAGCATAATCTGTGATTACAAGTATGTAACGGTTGCCTGCTTTGCTTCTTTCCAGAGGGCCAACAATATCCATTCCAAGTCGTTTAAATGGAGACAGGAGAGGAGCTCTGGAGAGGGTTTTGAGGGACTTCTGGCACTGAGGGCAGCTTAGACAAAAAAGAGCCACATCGGATCTTATTCCAGGCCAGTGAAAATGTCTTCCAATGTGGGCCATGGTTTTGTGCTTTCCCAGATGACCAGCCCATAGAATGGAGCACCCTTAGGACAGTACCACCTCCTGTACTATTTTAGGAACTACCAGCTGCAATGCTGCCCCTGCTAACGATACAGAATGTCATTTTTCAGCCCAAGCTCCTCTCTGTTACTGTCTGGCCCAGCTTTGTGCTCTCTCGCTTTAGCTTTTTGAAACAAATGTGCTAGGGAGGGGTCACCATGTCGCATTTCACTGATGTTCACAGGAATCTTAAAACCCAAAAGTAAATCAGGCTCACTGCTAGAAGATTTAACAACAGTGTTTTGAAACTTCTCTTGCCTTCTTTTTCTACGTGACTTATGAGACTTCCCAGGTGCAGTCTCCAGGTCCATGTCGTAAAAGTGTCGCATGCACGTCCCATTTGCCGGTTCCGTTAGAACTTATGAGACTGTGCATCTATCAGGGTTCGGTGGGGATATTGGTGAGTTTTATCGTACTAGACCCTGGTTTGGACTTCCTAAGTTGGATTCATATCTTCTATTTTAAAGGTGAAATGATATGCAAGACTTGTTCCTTTGTAGTAGCCCACTTCTTTTTAATCAATCCCGTTATTTTTTGGTTAAAATACTAGGGACGAAGCCCGGCGGGAGGCCATCCCTTCCGGCAATTATTTGGGTTATTTGGACTAATTGCGCCCCTATCAGCTTATGTGGATGGTTGGTAACTATAAAATGATTCTTGTTAGTTGATCAGACTAACATAGATTTATCAATTTATCTAATTAATCCAACCTTCCAGCGCTGATAGAGACTTTTTCACACTTGCGAATCAGAGCCAAAATTAACCTCTAATGTTTCGGTTTTATCATCCTTAAGACATCTCGTTACTCGCGGGTGAGGAAGGAGACAAGCTCCATTTATCTTAAGGTTTCTTTATATTAATCTGTCACAAACCGTAAAGTAAATCCTGATGAATCAGGAACCTATAATTAATGTGCTTACATCTGTGCAATAATGGTCAGGGCTCCAACTCTTAAGCTTTAGAGAAAACCTGAAAGAATCAGGAATATGGATCTTTTTCCAAAAAGTTTATTACAAGATCAAAAAATACAAAAATGAGTAAATATAAAACTAACTGCTTCCCCCAAGGAGAAATTAGTTCTAATGATTAATTAAGAAATAAGGAGTTGATTTACACCAACTCGGTCTTCTGTGGATCACCCCAAACTTGTCCCAGCTCCGATCAGAGCTGCTGCTTTTATATCATTCCTGGGCAGTGTTGGGAGTAACGCCGTTTGAGTATAACGGCGTTTCTAACGGCGTTCTTTTATAGGTAACGGAATAATCTAATTAATTACTTTTCCCGCCGTTGCAACGCCGCTACCGTTACTGGGGACGGAAGGTTGTGCGTTACTATGTGCTTGTCGAACGTTGAGCAACAGCGTGAGGCTTTCCGACCGCCACACTTCAGCTGCAGCCAGGGAGAGAGAGGTGTCGGTAACGCGCTTACAAACACGATGATGATTGGCCGGGTGGGCGGAGACCCTCACGGTCTCAGTCACTGCATTCTGTAGACACAACGGGAATAACTCCGTTTAAAATAACCGCGTTAATAAAAAATCTTTCTTTCTGTAACGAGCAAACTAATTAATTACGTCTTCTTTTATCAAAACGTCGTTTCTGTTACTGATAAGAAAATGCGTGCGTGAAGCAGCGCGGTGTGTTGAAGCTGTCATCATCAGCTGATCAGGAGCTAAAGAGGCAGATGTTTAAGAGCATCACGGCCCGTGAAGAACGAGGAAGACGTGATGAATATCTACGGCTGCAGACCCCCCGCAGATTTGTTGCTGCAGCAGCGAATCTGCGGATCTGCAGCCGTGCCCTTAGCATGACAGCGGGACGTCCCGAAGGTCCGCTCACCTGTTCACCGCTCAGACGTCCTGATCTTCTACCTTCCTAGATCATCCAGCTGGAACCTGTTTCTGATCACGTCTTTAGTCCCGCTGTAACACTGATGCATCAGTCTCAGACGTCATGGAGCTCAGGTGTTATTAGAACCACCTGTGTGTGTTTACCACCCAGCTTCAGCTCTTCTGTGGTTGGGTCTGACCCAAGTTAGTAAATGTGAGTCCTCCATCAGGCTTGTGCCTCTTCTAGTGTCATTTTAAAGGATTTTATTTAATTATTTAACCATTACTAGATTACCAGCAACAGAAATGCTGCTAAAAACACACAATTATGTGAAGCTGGAAAAATTAGAATACTGTGCAAAATTACATTTATTTCTGTAATTTAACTAGACAGAGAGAACATTTAAAGGCTCGGGAACCTTTACAGGTGTTTCTATTTGCAATTTTAAATTTGAGCTGATTGGGGTCTTGTTAAATATCACTCAGTGACCTTTTAATAGTCTAGATTAGTGTAATGTTCCTATTAGTAGTTCCTCCTGTTAAGTGCGTATTTGTTTAAATTATTCAGGTTAATAAAAAACATTTGGACATACATTTTATTATGTTCCAGTCATTAGTCATTTATATTTTACTATTGTAGTAATTCTTGCATGCTTTAATGAAAAAAGTAACTAAGTAGTTACTTTTGTTGGTAATTAGTTACTTTTATGATCTTGAGTTACTTTTTCGACAAAGTAATCAGTAACTATAACTTACTTTTTTAAAGTAACGTTCCCAACACTGTTCCTGGGTCAGCTTTAGACAATGTAAAAGTCACATATATCATTATCTCATGACAGTAAGGTCATGGGGTCATTTACCAGATACACTTTTTAGCTCAACAACAAAACATCTGGTGTCATTATCAATACATGCAGCATTCTACATGAGGGCACAGATCACTACATGCAGCACTCTACATGAGGGCACAGGTCATAAATCATGATGTTTGTAGCAAATTGTCGGTCTCCTTCAGCATTCCTGAGAGGGCTTCTCGATCCAATAGGGCTGTCTTCACTCTATTCCAGTCCTTCTTTTCCCGCCAGAGGTGGATCCATGGGTGGAGCCAGAGATAAAGCCAGACTGCCTCCTGACCTTTTGCCCAGTTCTGTCCCCGACAGCAAGTTCTGAACTCTTGTCCCTTTGACCCTTCTGTGACCCTTGTTTCTGACCACTGTTTTTGGTTCTTGACCTGCTGGAACTTGCTACAAAAGAGCAAGGCATGGAGTAGATGTAAAAACTCCTCGTTCTTCGTAGCTTGAGCTCTGGTAACAAGATACTTGCATGAATGGCTAGGAATCAATAAGTCACACAACACAGGGAGATCCTGACCCAGCACAGTTGGAAAGGGCAGAGTGTCAGCAACACCAATATTTAAAAGGTACATTAGCCCTTGTACCTTGATATACAGGTCTGCTGTTGGATTTGACATCTCATCTCCATGGATGCAATGAACAGGAATTGTCTCCCTTTTATTAACTTTATTTACTCGAACAAAGTCTCGAAAGAGTCTGGGTACTCCCTGAGTCAATGAGGACCTTCAATGGTTTCCCCTCAATCTTCACTGCGGTCATGTTTCGCCCTTTCTCAATCTACACCTTTGGCCCCACACTTTGTAGTGGGACAAAACACGTGATTTTTTTTTTATTTTTTTTTTAATTCTTTGGGCACATTGGTTTTGTGTGACCCTCCATTCCACACAAATGACAGATCACAGTCTTGGCAGAGAACTTTAATGGCACATTCAAGTATTAGCTCTTTGAAGGTCTACTCACCCCGGTCTTCTGATAATGAGGACCAGATTTTGCCACATCTTTAGTTTTCCAGGCAGTGTAGCTCCATGGCTGACCATTCCATCACGCTGCCTCAAATGCGTCAGCCAGCTTTGAAGCCGCTGCTGCAGACTTTGGGTTATGCTCTTTAATCCAAGTCTGTAACTCAGGAGACAACATTCTCAAGTATTGTTCAAGAATTATGACTTCCCCAATCTCATGCACAGTTTTTCCTTGTGGCTTTACCCACTTCCCATATAACTCCTTCAATCTTGCATACAGTTATTTTGGATTCTCATCGGGATTTACTTCAAAAACCCGAAATCTCAGTCTATACGTCTCAGGATTGATGAAGTATTTTTTAAGGATAGCTGCTTTAACTCTGTCATAATCTAGAGAGTCATCCAGATCCATATGCACATAAGCACCTCTGGCTTTACCTGTGAGCAATGGCATTAGATGGAAAACCCAATCCCTCTTTTGCCATTGGCAAACAAGGGCCATCCATTCAAAAGTTGCCAGATAATGTTCGATATCATCATCATCTGTCAATTTCTCCAACCTGGGTTCATGAAAGTGAGACTGATCTGATTGAGCCCGTATATGCTCAAACAAGATAACGTTAATAAACAAGCTAAATCCAAGCCACATTTGAAATATAGATATAAATCTATATTTATCGCTACACTAATTTACTTATATTTTTTATTTCTTTTCTGCTTCACTTGTTCTTAGTTTTAAAAAGCATCTATATAATGTATTTTTTTTTCTTACAGGCATTCAGCAGCCCTTTTGTCATCCATGGTTTGTTCATCCTCCCTCTTTTTGTTTGAGTTTTTGTTTAACAGTTTTTGTCATATTGACTACCATAAAAAAATCGTAGGCCAAGTTTACATCTTCAACATATACTTCTTCCCAGTTTTGTTGTTCCAGATCTCTTTTTAGTGCGTCTATAGCGTTTTGTGACCTGTCCCTTATAAGTTTTTCCACTTTCTGTTGATTTTTGATCTGGTGATTTTTATAGACTCTGAAAATTGGCAGATGATCACTGATATCATTCATCACTATTCCACTTCTCTCTATCCCCTCTGAAGCATTAGTAAATATATTATCTATAATTGTTGAGCTATGCACGTCAATTCTTGTTGGTTTGGTTATCAGTGGAAACAGACCCAGTAGAGACATTGAATTTATGAAGTTGTTTGCTGTCTTTGAATTGTTTACATTTTCCAGGTCAACATTAAAGTCCCCACAGAGAAATGTATGAAGAAATAAAAATATCTGTACAAAACAGCGGCTGAACAAGTATTAAATGGAAATGATATATATATATATATATATATATATATATATATATATATATATATATATATATATATATATATATATATACATATATATATATATATATAATGTCCAGAGTTGTGCAAACCACATTTTAGTGACTTTGTAGTGCAACTGTGCTTAAGCAAAGTCCAGACTGTTCAGTGTGTGTGAGAACCATATGTGTGTGCACTTACTATGTGGTGGTGTGGTTTAAAGATTGTATCGCCTGCGGGAAGAAACTCCTCCTCAGCCTCTCTGTGTTGGTCTTCAGGGAGCGGAATCGCTTTCCTGACCTCAACAGAGAGAACAGTCTGTTATTTGGATGGCTGAGGTCCTTCACGATCTCCCTGGCCTTGGTCCAGCACCGCCTGCTGTAGATCGAGTGCAGGTCAGGGAGCTCGGAGCAGATGGTGCGCTCAGCTGATCGGATAACCCTCTGTACAGCTCGTCTGTCCTGCATGGTGCTGTTCCCGAACCAGGTTATGATGTTCCCCGTCAGGATGCTCTCTATGGTGCACGAGTAGAAGTTCCTGAGCACCCTGGGGGGCAGTCGGAAGTCCCTCAAGCATCTGAGGTAGTAGAGACGCTGCCGGGCCTTTGTCACCACGGTGTTGATGTGACAGGACCATGACAGTGTGAGGTTCTGTGTGTGTGTGTGTGTTTGTGTGTGTGTGTGGTTCCTCACCTCTTCTCCTCAGGTGTGACAGGCAGGCCGCACCAGGTGCCATTGATCAGAGGCAATTAAGGTGGAGCACTTAAAGCTGGCCGGAGGAGGAAAGCAGATGCCAGATGATTAAGCCACACAGCTTGGTAATCAGGTCAGCTCTGTGTTTCCTTGCGCTTCCCAGTGTTTCTCTCACAAGTAATGTTTTGTCTCGCAGTAGTCCCGACCTTCTGAGTTCCCAGGATCTCCCAGCGTCTTCCCTGAACCGTGGTGTCTGCTTCACCCAGTGCTCCTCCTGGCTGCGGTGCTTCAGCCTTTTCATCCACGCCCTGTTGGATCCTCCTCTTCTCCACCTGCCTGTCCACCCTCGAGCCTCCAGCAAAATCTCAACCTCAGCCTGCCACACTCCCACACTGGACCTCACCTCCTCTCCAAACACTCCTCGCCACGCAGACCAGTAAGCTCACCCCCTTCAATTCTTTTATCGGAACAGTCTCCTTGCTCCTCGACTCACCTTCTGTTTCCCCTTCAGAACCGCCTCTGCAAACCCGTCCAGAGTTCCTCCACCATTTTGAGAACCCGCTGAACTTTTTTCAATAAAACTGTTAAACTTTCTCCTGTGTCCGGGTGTGTTCGCTCCAGAGTCTCCTAGAATCATGACAGAATCATCTGGCCATTCAGACTCTGCGGCACACCTGCGCACTGCTCTGTCCGAACAAGGCATCCTGTTGGGCCGACACGAAACGGCTCTCCAGAACATGTCTCAGCAACAGGATACGTTACTCCAAGGAATGAATCATCTCACTAAACTCTTTCATGATCTGAGTTCTAGGCTCCCCTCATCTGATCCACAACCGTCGGCACCAGTCCCGGTCCGCCGTGATCCTTCAGCATCGTCCGGTTTCCGTGATGCGGTTTCTCCGACTCCTAATCCGTTCTCTGGCGAGTTAGGTAAGGCAAAGGGCTTTCTATTGCAATGTTCCTTAGCTTTTGACCGCAGTCCCCACTCTTTTCAGACAGATGAGAGTAAAATTTCATATGTCATCTCCCTCCTTAGTGACAAGGCTCTGCTTTGGGCCCAGGCTACTCTTGGCTCCGACAGTCTTTCAGATCACTCATTTGACTATTTTCTCGAACAATTTAAGCAGACTTTCTGCCCAAAAATTAGCGAGGAACAAGCCACCAAGAGATTATGGAATCTAAGACAGGGTAGTAGATCAGTAGCTGAGATGACAGTCGATTTCCGCATTTTGGCTGCGGAATCAGGTTGGAACGGTCCCGCGCTGAAAGGGGCGTTTCAACATGCGCTTAATGAGAATCTGAAAGACGAGTTGGCCAGCAGAGACGAGCCCGACACCTTGGATGAATTAATCAATCTCGCTATAAGGATCGACAACCGTCTTAGAGAGCGAGCAAAACTTAGAGGTCCGGGTCCCCGATTCCCTGCTCCGCGTCGGGCTGAACTAACTGCATCGCCGTCTCCTCTCGGGTTTTCGGCTCCGCCCCCTGTCTCCAGCGCACCGCCAAACTTGCCTCCCTCTGAGCCCATGCAGATCGGCCGTGCTCGGCTTTCTCCGGCGGAGAGACAGCGTCGTATGGAAGCTCGTTGCTGCCTATACTGCGGTTCCCCTGACCATTTCATTGCAGCCTGCCAGCTCCGCCCAAAAGAGTTTGCTCGTCAGTAAAAGTGGGGGTACTGACGGGCAACCTAAATAAAAGTAATCTTCGCCTCACGCTTTCCGCCACCATCCAAATTAATTGTCTTCAGGTCCAAACTAGCGCCCTCATAGATTCTGGTTCAGAGCAAAATTTAATTAGTGCTGGTTTTGTTCAACAACATTGCATTCCCATCCTAGAGCTCGATCATCCAGTGCAGGTTTCTGCATTAGATGGTTGTTCTCTTACTACAATCACCCATCAGACTGAAACGGTTAACCTAGTGGTTTCTGGTAACCACTGTGAAAAAATTACATTTTTGGTTTTCCCAGTCAATGATTCACCTGTAGTTTTAGGTTACCCCTGGTTGTCCCAGCACAATCCCTCCATCAATTGGTCCCAGGCCCGTGTGGAATCTTGGAGCCCTACCTGCATTCGCGAATGCCTCCATTCTGCCGTTCCCATTCAGGTTTCCTCCGTCCCAGAACATTCTGAGCCCACTGATCTCACTAACGTCCCCACAGAATACCATGATCTTCACAGGGTTTTTAGTAAGGAGCGTGCCCTCTCCCTTCCGCCTCATCGGCCCTATGACTGTTCCATAGACCTTCTCCCAGGGGCCCCTCTTCCCTCCGGTCGTCTGTTTAGCCTCTCAAAACAAGAACGTGAGACTATGGAGGAATACATTAACGATTCATTAAAAGCAGGCATCATCCGACACTCCACTTCCCCCATGGGAGCAGGCTTTTTCTTCGTGGGGAAAAAAGATGGAACCCTGAGGCCCTGCATTGACTATCGTGCCCTGAACAACATCACCATAAAGAACAGGTACTCCCTCCCTTTAATTGCTTCTGCTTTCGAGCCTGTCCAGGAAGCTCTATTTTTTACCAAGCTTGATCTCAGGAACGCTTACCATTTGGTCCGGATCAAGGAAGGGGATGAGTGGAAAACAGCGTTTAAAACACACATTGGACATTTTGAGTACCTGGTCATGCCCTTCGGCCTTTGCAACGCCCCAGCAATATTCCAAAATCTGATAAATGATGTACTCCGGGATTTTTTGAATGTCTTTGTTTTTGTCTATCTGGACGACATTCTAATCTTCTCCAAATCATTCTCAGACCACCAGGTCCACGTCCGCCGAGTCCTACAACGCCTCCTGGAAAACAACCTCTTTGTGAAAGCTGAGAAATGTGAGTTTCACACACGTTCCATCACTTTCCTTGGTTACGTCCTCGGGGGTGGGCAGGTGAAGACAGATCCAGAAAAGATCAAGGCAGTAAAGGATTGGCCCATTCCAGAGTCGAGAAAACAACTGCAGCGATTTTTGGGTTTTGCTAATTTTTATAGGCGGTTCATTCGCAATTTCAGCATTCTGGCAGCCCCATTAACTGCTCTCACCTCCACTAAGCAGATTTTCCGTTGGACCAAAGACGCAGACCAGGCTTTTCTGTCCCTTAAGCAGAGATTTGTTGATGCTCCCATTCTGGTTACACCTGACAGCAAAGCCCAGTTCATTCTGGAAGTAGATGCCTCCAACACTGGCGTGGGGGCAGTCTTGTCTCAACGTTCATCTGCTGATCAGAAGCTCCACCCCTGTGCCTTCTACTCCAAGCGTTTCACCCCCACTGAAGGCCGGTATGACATAGGGGATCGAGAGCTTCTCGCCATCAAGCTTTCCTTTGAGGAGTGGAGGCATTGGCTCGAAGGTACCGAGTTACCAGTAATCGTTTGGACTGACCACAAAAATTTGTCATATCTACAATCGGCCAAGCGTCTAAATCCCCGACAGTTTCGTTGGTCACTGTTCTTCTCCCGTTTTAATTTTGTTATCACTTACAGGCCAGGCACCCGAAATGTCAAGCCAGACGCTCTTTCATGCCAGTTTTCACCCGACGATCCCTCTGAAGCCCCAGAACCCATCTTACCGGCCACATGTTTGGTGGGCAGTCTCACCTGGGACATTGAGAGACAGATCCACAAGGCCCAGGAGACTGAACCAGACCCGGGTGGGGGTCCCCCTAACCGACTCTATGTCCCCGCAAGTGTCCGGTCCCAGGTCATCCGGTGGTCGCACTGCTCCAGGTTCTCCTGCCACCCAGGGGTGAGTCGTACCATAGCCTTTGTTCGCCGTTACTTCTGGTGGCCTGGCCTGAATAAGGATGTCACGAGCTATGTTACTGCCTGCACTACTTGCATTCGTAGTAAGAACTCTCACCGTCCACCTGCTGGGCTCCTGCAGCCTCTTCCAGTTCCAGCCCGACCATGGTCCCACATCGCGCTGGATTTTGTAACGGGTCTCCCCATCTCCAAAGGCAAGTCAGTCGTCCTCACTATAGTAGATCGTTTTTCTAAGGCATGTCACCTGGTCCCGCTGTCCAAACTACCCTCAGCTGCTACTACCGCTCGACTTTTGTTTCTCCACGTGGTCCGACTACATGGCATCCCATCTGAGATCCTTTCAGACCGCGGACCCCAATTCATCGCCAAAGTGTGGAAGGACTTCTGTCGCTCCATTGGGGCTGAACCCTGTTTGTCTTCTGGCTTTCATCCCCAGACAAACGGCCAATGTGAGAGGCTCAACCAGGAAGTCGAGGACACCCTCCGTTGCCTCTGTGCCGATAACCCTACATCATGGAGCCTCCACCTTCCTTGGGTTGAGTACTCTCACAATACTCACGTCTCTGCCGCCTCAGGTCTGTCTCCATTTGAGGCCTCACTCGGGTATCAACCACCTCTCCTTCCTGGCACCTTCCCCGATTCCATCACTCCCTCTGTCCGTTCTCACATGATGGCCTGCAAACGAGTTTGGAACCATACTCGGTCCGCCCTGCAGCGCACCTCAGCCCAAAACAAGAGGTATGCTGACCGGCGTCGCATTTCAGCCCCCGCATACTCCGTTGGTCAGGAGGTCTGGCTGTCATCCCAGCATTTCCCGCTCAAGGGCGCTCCCAGGAAATTGTCTCCCCGGTTTCTGGGCCCTTTCCCTATTGCTGCTATCATCAGTCCTTCAGCTGTCCGTCTGAGACTCCCTAGCCACCTTCGTGTTCACCCAGTTTTTCATGTTTCCCAGATCAGACTGGTATCCTCGAGCCCCCTGTTCCCTCCTGCCGATCCCCCTCCGCCCGCCCGGGTTGTTGATGGCCATCCCGCCTTCTCTGTGTCCCGGATCCTGGACGTCCGACCTCGGGGACGTGGTCGCCAATACTTGGTCGACTGGCTGGGTTATGGTCCTGAGGAACGCTCCTGGGTTCCTCGTTCTGCTATCCTGGATCCGTCCCTCATCCGTGACTTTGAGCGGTCTGTTGCCTCGACCTCTCGGGGTCGGCCGCCGGGTGGCGTCCGTTGAGGGGGGGGGGGGTACTGTGAGGTTCTGTGTGTGTGTGTGTGTGTGTTTGTGTGTGTGTGTGGTTCCTCACCTCTTCTCCTCAGGTGTGACAGGCAGGCCGCACCAGGTGCCATTGATCAGAGGCAATTAAGGTGGAGCACTTAAAGCTGGCCGGAGGAGGAAAGCAGATGCCAGATGATTAAGCCACACAGCTTGGTAATCAGGTCAGCTCTGTGTTTCCTTGCGCTTCCCAGTGTTTCTCTCACAAGTAATGTTTTGTCTCGCAGTAGTCCCGACCTTCTGAGTTCCCAGGATCTCCCAGCGTCTTCCCTGAACCGTGGTGTCTGCTTCACCCAGTGCTCCTCCTGGCTGCGGTGCTTCAGCCTTTTCATCCACGCCCTGTTGGATCCTCCTCTTCTCCACCTGCCTGTCCACCCTCGAGCCTCCAGCAAAATCTCAACCTCAGCCTGCCACACTCCCACACTGGACCTCACCTCCTCTCCAAACACTCCTCGCCACGCAGACCAGTAAGCTCACCCCCTTCAATTCTTTTATCGGAACAGTCTCCTTGCTCCTCGACTCACCTTCTGTTTCCCCTTCAGAACCGCCTCTGCAAACCCGTCCAGAGTTCCTCCACCATTTTGAGAACCCGCTGAACTTTTTTCAATAAAACTGTTAAACTTTCTCCTGTGTCCGGGTGTGTTCGCTCCAGAGTCTCCTAGAATCATGACAGACAGGTCCTGCGTGATATGAACACCGAGGTATTTGAAGCTGCTCACTCTCTCCACTGGGCACTCGTTGATGACGGGGATCTGGTAGTTCCTCTCCTGCTTTGTACTGAAGTCCACTATCAACTCCTTCGTTTTGCTGACGTTTATAAGGAGGTTGTTCCTCTTGTACCAGGTCTCCAGATTCCTGACCTCCTTTAAGTAGGCCGCCTCGTTGTTGTCAGAGATCAGGCCCACCATGACGGTATCGTCAGCAAACTTAATGATGGTGGTGGAGCTGGTACTGGCCACACAGTCGTATGTGTACAAAGAGTACAGCAGGGGGCTTAGAACACACCCCTGGGGGTCTCCAGTGCTGAGAGTGGTGGGGGCTGAGACATGTCCGCCCATCCTTACTGCCTGTGGTCTGCCAGTTAAGAAGTTGGAGATCCACTGGCACATAGATGAGCTCAGTCCCAGGTGCTCCAGTTTGGTGGTGGGTGTGGAGGGAATTATGGTATTAAATGCAGAGCTGTAGTCGATGAAGAGCATTTTAACATAATTCCCACTTCTAGTGTCCAAGTGAGTGAGTGATGTGTGGAGGAGATGACAGATGGCATCGTTTGTAGAACGATTTGGACGGTAAGCGAACTGTAGTGGGTCCAGTGTGTCTGGTAGTGAAGAAATGATGAAGTCTCTGACCAGGCGTTCGAAGCACTTCATCACTACTGAGGTGAGGGCTACGGGGTGATAGTCATTGAGAGAAGCAGGGTGGGGTTTCTTCGGGACAGGAACAATGATGGACTCCTTGAAGCATGTGGGGATCACCGACTGAGATAAAAAGATGTTGAACATCTCAGTGAACACAGGAGCTAGCTGGTATGCGCAGTCTCTGAGGATACGACCTGGGACCTGGGATGCCGTCTGGTCTTGCTGCTTTCCTGGTGTTCACTCTCTTAAAGGCTCTCCTCACGTCATGCTCGGAGATGACGAGCATGTTTCTGGTGCTGGCAGTATCTTCCTGTCTGCAGCCCTTAACGCCGCTAGCACTAGCGTCGTTGAAGTCCTTAGCTGCAGCCTCGAAGCGAGCATAGAAAGTGTTCAGCTCGTTTGTCAGAGTCGCGTCCGCGTTCATCATACCGGTTGTTGGTGCTTTATAATCCGTTATTGTCCTCAGTTCCCGCCACAGGCTCCTAGAGTCACTCTGTTGGAGTTGTGACTCTAGCTTCCTCCCATAGCGCTGCTTCGCCTCTTTTACCGCCTTCCGCACTTGATATGACGCGGCTTTGTACGGGTTCATGTCCCCCGTCGCGAGTCCCGTGTTATAGGCAGCGGTGCGGGATCTCAGAGCTTCGCGGATGGTTTTATCCACCCACGGCTTCATTTATGTGATGCTGTATGAGATTTTACTTTATTCTACATCCCTCTTCCAACTTTCACTGTTTATTAAATTTTTCCAGTTCTCCCAGCTCCTTTATTATCTTAGCCTGTGACCCTTCTTGTTCTCTGATCCATACACTCCCGTTCCTTGTCCATATAGCAAAAAAAAATTCTGCTTTTTTAGCATCCATGCCACTCTAGCTATTGTCCCTTTTTTTTTTTTTTTGGTTAAATGTTCATTTATATACACAAGTTTATATAGGTGCATCTGCTCTGAAAATGTGCTCTTGTGCAATTAGAAAAAAAAGCAGCATTCTAATTTTCTAACTGCAGAGTGCATTTTCAGAGCGGCAGATTAAATAAACATTCCCAATTAATAAAGCGTTTGTAAATTTAAGCTGCCGCTCTGAAAATGCGCTCTGCAGTTAGAAAAAAAACAGCAATGAATGCTGTATTTTTTTAACTGTAGAGCGAATTTATTCACAGAAAAATGGAATGCTGCCGTTTTCATCAGAATAAAAGAATGGTTTCTGACATATCAAAGTGGACATAAAATGGCATATTAGAATAGGGGCACATGTTTCAATCAGCAGTTTGAGAATTTGTTTATATAGGTGCATTTATAAACCACACAGACCTTAACTGAGCTAATGGGTGCGTGAGAAGCAGGCAGGTGCTGCTGCGTTTAAGTGTTTCAGCTTTTTTTATGAAATCGATTAAAAATAAAGGCACCCGGCCCATGTCCGAGGTAATTACACAGTCGTTGGCCCGAAGCGCAGGCCTAGGGCTTCAGTGCAGGGCTCTACCTGAGATGCTGAGGTGGTTCTGTCAACAAGCATCTGGAAACCTATATTTGTCAGACAATTTAGTGTTCACATTGACAGCTTTTCCTCTCCATCTACTCCACTTCGCTGGGGTGTGCCTCAGGGTTTGATTCTAGGGCCACTCCTATTCTCGATTTACTTATTACCATTGGGGATGATTCCGACAAACCTTGGAATAAGTTATCACCTTTAAGCGGGCGACTGCCAGATTTATCTGGCTTTAAGTAAACCTGACTCAACACGCATCCTTGTCGACTGTATTACTGCAGTTAAAGGCTGGCTGTCGGAGAACTTCCTTTGCCTTAACGAAAACAAGACCAACGCCATTCTTTTTAATCCAATAAATCCAAAGCATGCACCTGGTGACTACCCTCTACCGTTTTTAAATCTTAAATCCTGTGTATCCAGTCCGGGAGTGAAACTTGACTCTGATCTGTTAATGAGTTCACAAATTAACTCTACAGTCCGGTCCTGCTTTTTTCAACTACGTCGCATCTCGCGCTTAAAGTCAATAGTCAAACAACCTCAGCTGGAGTCTGTTGTTCACACCTTTGTAACCACACGTTTAGACTATGCCAACTCGCTACTTGTTGGTGTCAACGTCTCAGCAATCGAGCGTCTACAGAGAGTGCAAAATGCGGCGGCTAGGTTCCTGACAAACAGCTAGAGACGCTGTCACATTTCACCCGTCCTTGCACGCTTGCACTGGCTGCCTGTTAAATACTGCATCCAATTTAAGGTTTTGACCTTTGTTTACAGCATTCTGAATGGTCAAGCCCCGGCTTCTCTTTCAGAACTGATAAAGCCTTATGCTCCAACCAGAAACCTGAGATCTGTAGATCATTTGCTTTTTTGCATCCCAAAAATGAGGTACAAATCTCGTGGAGAGCGGGCCTCTGCGTTCGCTGCCCCTAAACTCTGGAGTGTGTGTGTGTGTGTGTGTGTGTGTGTGTGTGTGTGTGTGTGTGTGTGTGTGTGTGTGTGTGTGTGTGTGTGTGTGTGTGTGTGTGTGTGTCTGCTCTGTCTTCTCGATCCCCAGTGAGTCGTGGAGGATGGCTGCTTATACTGAGCCAGGATTCTCTGGAGGTTTCTTCCTGCTAAAAGGGAGTTTTCCTCTCCACTGTCGCTTTATGCTTGCTTGGTATGAGGATTGCTGTATAGTCACTGACACTAGTCAGTGACTTGATGCAATTTGCTGGGTTCGTTATATAGGAAACATTATTTCTGATTGGCTTAATGAACTGACCTGAATTGGAATTTTTATTATGTGAAGTGCCTTGAGATGACTCTTGTCGTGATTTGGCGCTTTATAAATAAACTTGAATTGAATTGAATTGAATGCTTTCCCCCTTAGTGTTCGACAGGCCCCAGAACTGGGTCAATTTAAGTTGGTACTGAAGGCCTTCTTCTATCATTTAGCTTTTATTCAATGATCAAGCTTTTAGTGTTTTAACTTTTAATTTTGACTCTGTATTTTATTGTGTATTTTTCTTTTTCAATTTTTAGATATTATCTCTTACCTCCTTTATGACTTTTATTTGTTTTTATCTTGAAGTTTGTCCTTTTTACTGTACAGCACTTTGGTCAGCTGGCATGCTGTTTTTCAATGTGCTATATAAATAAACATGGTATGGTAACCTGAACAGAAGCCAGTGAGCTCACACAGAACGCCTAGGTTCTGTTGGCAGAACATTCTCATAGTAACAATCTGAATGCAGAAATGTTGACTGATATGTTTTCATTTATAAAAAAAAAAAACCTGGTCAGAGTTAGATATCTTCACTGAACTGGTGACCAAAATAAACCAAACTGAATTAAAGAGAGTGAAGAACAGAAGCTGTTTTTTCTGATTAACTAATAAATCTGAATTTACTAGAACTGCATGCTGCATGCTTAGTATGCTAAAGAAAACAAACTGGGATTTCAAAGAGACTTTAGTGTGGGAGCTGGAGGTGCCGCTGGCTGACAACGAGCATCCTGTTAGTGGGCCGGGGAAAGGTGGCACCGCCACACAGCGCTGCCTGTGATTCAGACGGGAAAATGTTATCACAGGAACACCGTAAACAGAAAAACGTTCCAAGCCTTCTCTACTCGGACTGGGAGGGTCAAACATTCAGCTCTCTGTGACTCAGGCTGCTGAAAATTTACAGCAAGTGGAAATGAAGTCACACTTTATGAAGATACACTGCAGCGCCTGTACTGTTAACCACCCACTACCCCATAGAGACAGTGTCCTGCCCACGGCCAAAATCACACTGATTAAATATCAGGCTTAATAAAGCAAATCATGGAAATCTCATAAATATTAGAACAAATTCAACGGAGCAGAAAATTAGAAAAGTTAAATGTGGGTTGTTGAACATTAGATACATTTTTTCTAAGACTTTGTTAGTTAATGACTTGATTTGTGATAATCAGATTTCTTTGCTCTCTCTCACAGATTCCTGGCTGCAGCAAGAGGACTATGTTAGTTTAAATGAGTCGACTCCTTCTAATTATACAAATCATCATATTGCTCGAAGTACAGGGCGAGGAGGAGGAGTAGCAACCATTTTTCATTGGGACTTATTAATCAGTCCTTTACCAACTAATATCTACAGTTTGTTTGAACATCTTATTCTTAGTTTTCCTAATCCAGATTGCAAAACTGTAAAACCACTCTTGTTAGTAGTTTTATATCGTCCACCAGGCCCTTACTCTGAGTTTATGAATCAGATCTCTGATTTTTTATCTGATTTGGTGCTAAATACTGATAAGGTCATTATAGTGGGGGATTTTAACATTCATGTGGACATTGAAAATGATAGCCTCAATGTAGCCTTTAGTAATATCTTACTCAATTGGTTTTAATCAAAGAATACATAGCTCCACCCACTCCTGCCATCATACATTAGACCTTGTGCCGACTTATAGCAAAGAGTGTGAGGAAATAACGATCTTTACACATAATCCAGTCCTCTCGGACCACTTTCTGAGAACCTTTGAGTTTTTTATAACTGAGTTCTCGAGACATGAAAGTAAATTTCACTATAGTCGGTTTCTATCTGACAACGCAGTTGCATCTTTTAAATCAACTGTTCCATCTTTACTGTCCTCAGCATCTCAGAGGAACGTAGCAGAGGGCAATATTTTCAGTTCTAACCCCTCACAAATTGATGCCTTAGTTCATAATGTTAATTCCTCTTTACATGTGGCATTAGATGATGTTGCCCCTTTAAATAAAGAAGGTAATTAGGGACAGGAAGTTGGCTACCTGGTTTAATTCTCATTTACGAGCTTTAAAACAAAACTCTAGAGGAGTCCTACTTATCCTGGAAAAATAGTCTTGTGCTTTATAAAAATAAGCTTCGACAAACTAGAACTGCTTATTTCTCAGCGTTGAGGAGAACAACAGTAATCCTATATTTGTTTTCAGTACAGTTGCCAAACTTACACAGAATCATAGCTCTGAACCATTGATTCCCTTAGCCCTCAGCAGCAATGACTTTATGAGATTTTACACAAGTAAAATTAATTCTATTAGAAACAAAATCTTTAGCATCCTCCCTAATGTGATTTCTTCTTCCCCAGTAAGTGAGGCAGCATCAGAGGTAACTGTAGAACTTCATCTGTGGTTGAACCGTTTTGATCCAGTTGAGCTTTCAGAGTTACCAAAAATATTAGCTTCATTCAAACCTTCAACTTGCATTTTAGATCCAATCCCAACCAAATTATTTAAAGATGCATTTCCCTCGGTTACTGCCCCCATTCTAGACACAATCAATCTATCATTAGTAAATGGGTATGTACCACAGGATGTTAAGGTTGCTGTAATCAAACCTTCACTTAAGAAGCTTTCTCTGGAACAAGATGACCCAATGAATTATAGGCCAATATCTAACCTTACATTTTTATCCAAAGTCCTGGAGAAAATAGTGGCCATCCAAGTATGTGAGCATTTAAACACTAATGATCTGTTTGAGGAATTTCAGTCTGGTTTTAGAGAGTATTACAGCACAGAAACTGCATTAGTGAGAGTTACAAATGATATTCTCATGGCCTCAGATAAGAATCTTGTGTCTGTTCTAGTCTTGTTAGATCTCAGTAATGCCTTTGACACAGTAGATCACAATGTTCTTGTAGAAAGACTTGAACATGTTGTAGGGATCAAAGGAACAGCGCTAGGCTGGTTTAAATCCTACCTGTCTGATAGATTTCATTTTGTAAATGCACATGACAAATCTTCATACTCCAGGGTTACTTGTGGAGTACCACAGGGTTCAGTGCTTGGACCAATTATTTTTACTATGTATATGCTCCCAGTTGGTAAAATCATTAGACAGCATGGGATAAACTTTCACTGTTATGCTGACGACACTCAGTTATATTTATCCATTAACCCTGATTAACCTAATCGGTTGGGCAGATTGCAGGCTTGTCTTGAGGACATAAAAAATTGGATGACTCTAAACGTTTTGCTTTTAAATCAAGACAAGACAGAAGTTCTCATCTTTGGACCAGAAATCCAGAAAAGGAAATTGCTTAGCCAATCGCCTGACCTTAATGGCATTACATTAATCTCCGAGAACAAAGTAAGGAACCTTGGTGTTATCTTTGACCAGGACATGTCATTCAAATCCCAAGTGAAACAGGTTTGTAGGATTTCCTTTTTCCACCTTCGGAATATTGCTAAGATTTGAAGCATCCTTTCCAGGAGTGATGCTGAAAAACTAGTTCATGCATTTATTACATCAAGACTGGATTACTGTAATTCATTACTCTCAGGAAGTCCACAGAATGTAGTTAAAAGTCTTCAGCTTGTCCAAAATGCTGCAGCTAGAGTTCTGATGAGAATTAAAAAGAGAGATCATATCTCTCCTGTCTTAGCTTCCCTACATTGGCTACCTGTTAAATTTAGAATAGATTTTAAGATCCTTCTTCTCACACATAAAGCTCTTAATAATCAAGCTCCATCATACATCAGTGATCTGATTGTTCCATACGTTCCTAACCGAGCATTTTTCTCTCAGACTGCAGGTCTACTGGTGGTTCCCAGAATATCTAAAATTAGGATGGGAGGCAGATCTTTTAGTTATCAGGCTCCTCTCCTGTGGAACCAGCTCCCAGCCTTAGTCTGTGAGGCAGACACTTTGTCTACTTTTAAGAATAGGCTTAAAACATTTTTATTTGATAGAGCCTATGGTTAAAATCTGATGTTAGCCTAAATCTGGACAAGTGGGGGAGTAGAGGGAGGTGGAGTAAACAGTCGGTAAAGATGGCTCTCCCTTGCCCTGCCTCCAACATGCCTCCATCTAAATAGGATAGATTATCCACAGTTATCTCTGTAGTTGTGCTGCTATAGGCTTAGACTGCTGGAGGATACACTGACCACTTTTCACACTCTACTGCTTTCTTCTACAATCTGCTCTTTAACTGTATTATTTCCTGCTATTTCAGCTGTTAACTTCATTTTCTCTGTAAGTGTTTTTCTCCCCAGAAGAAGCTACAACAATGTTCTGCTGAGCTGTGGTGGCCTCATGGAGGGGGCCATCGTCTAGCACACTGCTGCTAACCACTAATACATTCTCTCTCTCCTGATAATAACTTTTTGTTTTCATTGACGTTCGATGTGCTACTACTAGTTTATCCGTTTAATTATAGATCCACTAGGATAAATACAATAAAGTTTATCTCTCACCAAATAGAATATTTATTAAGACATCACAATATAACTATAGACACATTACTGTGTGTGTGTGTGTGTGCGTGCGTGCGTGCGTGCGTGCGTGCGTGTGTGTGTGTGTGTGTGTGTGTGTGTGTGTGTGTTTGTGTGTGTGTGTGTGTGTGTGTGTGTGTGTCTGCTCTGTCTTCTCAATCCCCAGTGAGTCGTGGAGGATGGCTGCTTATACTGAGCCAGGATTCTCTGGAGGTTTCTTCCTGTTAAAAGGGAATTTTCCTCTCCACTGTCGCTTTATGCTTGCTTAGTATGAGGATTGCTGTAAAGTCACTGACACTAGTCAGTGACTTGATGCAATTTGCTGGTTCCCTTATATAGGAAACATTATTTCTGAATGGCTTAATGAACTGACCTGAATTGGAATGTTAATTATGTGAAGTGCCTTGAGACGACTCTTGTCGTAATTTTGCACTATATAAATAAACTTGAATTGAATTAACATGCAAACTAATGATAAATTAACAACTGCATTAGTAGGAATTATGTTTGAAATATCTAAAATCTTTATTAATCCCAGAGGGAAATTAGAGTTTCAGTACACACAATACAGAGATCAGACATACATGGGCAAGACACATGACAAGAATTGGTGACTGTGGTCATTCGCAACCCGAGTCGCGCTACCTTAATAGAGTTAAGAGGGTTACATGAGGATTGGTTCAGGTGGAGGGAAAAAAAGGCACTTCACAGTTACCCTCCCACCAGGAGGGCAGCTTTGCTCTGCAAAAGAACACCTCAACAGATATGCAACAGACTTCAGACAACACAGCATAACATGAGACTTCAATAGGAAGGCAGAGGGGGCTGGGATCCTGTTTCCCCCAGCAAGAGCAGCCATCTACGGCGCTCATCTGCTGTACATTCACAGGTTGGAGGGAGATCTTGGGAGAAGCAAATAGCACATTGACTCCTGCAGATTGATGACCTCACCAGGCTGAAGTCCACCAATCCGAAGGCGGGGGTGTAGGTCGGGTTTTAACAGCATCTGTCTGCATTCCTTCGAGGGAGTTTGTTGCTAGCCGCTCAAGGCTACCAGGGCGTCAAATTCAGATAACAAGAATTTGTTTGGGTCAGGCTGAGATAATTTTCCTCTCTGCCTTCAGTCTTTAAACTGATCATTCCAGTCCTTCAGTGAAGCCAATTTTGGGTTTTTAAACTTGTCCATACCGTCCGGTGACTCCCTCCGAGATGACATCCATTTTGCACACTAATACCGGTATCGCATCTAGAACATTGTCCAGCTTACGATTCACCTCGAGTAACGTCCCAGTCTGAGAAGTCTCCACACGGCCGGTGCTTTCCGTGGGTGCAGGTCGCCCTCCAATCGCTCCCGTCTTCCCAAATTTCCAGAAAACCAGACATCCTTCAACTCCAGTCAGGAGAAGTCCAGTGATCATCAGGCCGAATATCCACACGTCTTCGATGTCCTCAATTGACAGCTGGCTGAGACATATGATCTTCCACTCCTTACGGGAATCCAGCATATATCCCACCGGGTGTGTCCCCTGTGGACATGTGGGAGCCCCCTGCTCCATTCTCATTGTTGAAAAAATCTTATCAATCGCACTGAATGACCAATTCATCAAATCCATGGTTAGTAAAAATAAAGTTTTTCAGAAGAAATGCAGAGAAGCGCTCTGTGGGCAGACAGGACAAAGAGCCTTGGGAAAAAAGATAAGGGAGCGAAAGAGAGAAGCGTCTGTACTCTGTGAGTGCTTAAGGAAGAAAGTTAGTTAGGCATTCCAACATTATGTACTGAAAGATCAAGTTCACTAGTTTTTATTTTTATTAATTTGCAGTGGTCTCTAGTATAAATGAAGGATCTCTGTGGGAAGGGAGTCTGGTGCACCAGTTTCAGCAAGGAAATGTTAGTTGGAGCAGAAAAAGCTAGCGTTTGGAGTTTTACTCTCCCTGGAAGAGCTGGCACAAGTGGCTGGAGAGAGTGAAGTCTGGACCTCTCTGCTTAGGCTGCTGTCTCCGCGCCCCGACACCAGATGAGTGGAGCAAAAATGTGTCACGTTCAGAACTTGGAAGACCCGTGATGACACCAAACACAGTAAAAAGTTAAATAAAAAGTCTTTATTAGATGTGACGTTACCGAAGAGGGCGAGGCAGGAGACAGAGTCGGAGAGGAGGCGTGGGTCAAAACCAGATCGGGACGAGCAGGTACAGGTAACAGGTTGGAGACGAGGTAGAAGACAGGCGAGGGTCGTGGTGGCAGGCAGAGTTCAAGGCAGGGGTCAGGCGTGAAAACGAGGTCCGGAGGCTGAGGTCAGGCAAGGTGAAAAGCTGGAAGATTTACTGGCAAAGAGCGTTCAATAATCTGGCAATGGTTGCAGAGCAGGCTGGGAGTTAAATAGCAGAGGGAGCAGGTGTGTGGCATGAGCGAATGACGGGAACAGGTGAGATGAATGGAGCTGATGAGGTGCAGGCTGAGGTTGCTGTGGAAACAGGTCATGGCAGCAGAGGCAGAGGAGGGTGAAAGACAGGGAGTCGTGACAGTTACAGAGACTTTACAGCGATCTTCATACTAAGCAAGCATAGGGTAGCCTGGCCTGCCAGACTCCTCTGTTTAATTCTGCACAGAGAAAGAGTCTGGAAACTCTCCTATTCAAATAACCCCACCCCCTGAGAATTCTAACCGAGCCAATCAGCGCTGAGCAGCGTACGTCACACACCACAACGCTGAGTTTGACTTAAACAAGGCGACTGAAGCGGAGTTCGCTGCGGCTGTTTTCTCCGTTCTAAATGACTTGAATGTCTTTAAAACCACAACAAGTAAAAGCGCTAAAAGCCTTTCTTCTAAAAATACAACACATTCTCACACCCTAAGCGTCGACAATTGACGCGGTGTGACCAAGCGTTTGTTTCTGGCGCGTTGGGAGCCCCTGTCCCTATGACACCTTAACCCAGTATGTCAGTGTAAAATTTCCGTTAAGCATCTTTGAGAGGAATGATGAAACGCAAAACTAAGCGTTGCATGCGCAAGCTGGTTAAGGTTAGGATGGGTGAGGGGAAGGAACCTGGCTCAGTACGAGCAGCTGTCTGCCACAGAAGACAGATTAGACATACAAAAATAAACTAATGAACTACTAGAAGTCATTTCTAAATTTAAAAAACTAATAACATTGCTAGCACACACCCAGAGACTAATCACTAATTAACCTAACGTGTGTGTGTGGGGGTTGGGGGGGGGGACCAGAGCGCCCGGAGTAAACCCACGCATACATGAAGGAGAGCATGCAAGCTTCACGCAGAAAGGTTGCTGCTGGACTTGAACCAGAAACCTTGCTGCGAGACTAAGTGCCAACAGTTAGCCGTCATGTAGCCCCGTTTTTTTGTCTATTTAATTTTTGTCTGGGTGTGTGTGTTTGACCTAAACGTGGGGGAACCTGAGCACCAAGAGTGAAGTAACCCATACATAAAGGAGATTTGTAATTTAAGACTAGAAGGGACCTGCTACCTGGCACAATAAATTATTTTTTTTGTACGTTTTATGTATCATTTGTGGGGGTGCACGCTGCAGATCGAGCCACATTAATAATTCATTAACTAACTACATAAATAAATAACACTTGGGGTGATCACCCCAAAATCCTGATATACCACACGTCCCACGGCTGAGCCAGTCGTTGTCATGTAACAGTTGTGGGGTTGCATGCTGCTGTTTGAGCTGCATTAATAACTCAGTATTTAAGTAAATAAATAAATCATGAAATCGACTGAGCCGGACGTTTTGATGTAACGTTTGTGCCTGTAGTCAGGTCCCTTAAATATGCTAAAGCTAATAGGTCCCATGTCTTATTTATGACTTGTTTTTGTGTTTTCGTAAACACGCTGGCGTCATAAACTTCTTAAAACGCCTCCACATAGAAATTTTCTCCAGGCGTATGACAGTTTGTGGAGCATCTTCTAGGTAGCTGAGGTCGTCATCGAGTGAAATGTCATCTGTGTGGAGACACCTGGTGGCTTCTGGAGTTTCTGCACAGATTTCAGTAGGAGAACAAACTTCTGTTTCTGTCTGACAGCTGTAGTTGGGATTTTCTGAATCTTGTTCCAGTCCCAACATCAGATCGGTCTCCACAGACGTCTTAGGCCAGGGTTGAAACTCACAGCTTAGATGTTGAAGTTGCTGGTTGAGGATTTCTAAATCTGTTTCATGTTTCTCCTTAGCCTGTATCTGATCCAGCTGAAGGTTAGCAATTATGGATTGGAGGTTTGTCTCTGTTTCCTGCATTGTTCTCAGCTTGGAGACGAGTTTCTTGTTTAGTCTGGCTGTCTCCTTACTTTGGACCAGCTCACACTCTAAACTCTGTCTAATCTCCGTCTCTTTCCCAAGCTGCTCTTCTAGTTTTTGCAGATCTTGAATAAAAGTCATTTCTGAACTGACTTTCTCAGAGTTGCTTTTTTCTATCAAATCTCTGAGTTCAGAGTTCCTGTCTGTCAAATCCTGGATCTCCTGCATCAGATCTGAATTCTCGGTGATCAGAACTCTGGTTTTGTCTAGTTCTGCTTCACAGTCATGTCTCAGCTGCTGTTCCTTGTCAAATTTAGATGTTAGTTCCTCACAGAGAAGGGTTTTTCTCTCCAGCTGATGTGTGACACCTGCCAACTTCTCTTTGTGGACGGTGGCTTGGTTCTGCTGCTCTTGCAATTTGTTTAGCAAGAGTTTCACACAAAGCTCCCTTCTCTTGAAGCTGGATTTGTACATCTTTTATAGCTTTTTGACAGGTTTCAGTTTTAAGCTGGTAATGATCCCGTCCTCGTTTCAGCTGATCAATTTCCGTCTTTAATTTGTTGGCTGAATCTTTGTTCTGCCTTCTCTCCTGTTCTAACAGGAGTCTGTTCTCTGATTCCTGGCTAAAACGTTTTTGCAGATCTGCAAACAAAACGTCTTTTTCTTCAAGCTGTTCCTTCAAAGTCTGGATAGATTTTTCCTGGGTGTCTGTTGTACTTTGGTAGAAATCCAGACCTTGTTCTAGTTAATTAATTTCAGTTTGAAGGACTTGTGTTCATTTTCCGCTGCTTTCCTTCTTTCCTTCTCAGCACTGAACAATTCATCCATGATTGACAACTGAGACTCCAAATCTTTTATATTCATCTTGAGAAAAGCTATGTTTTTTTGTTGATTACAGCCAGAATATTTCTGCTGGACTGTCCCAGATGGAGTCATTCGCTGTTGATGAAACATTATTTCAGACTTTTGTTGGTTGTCTGTCAGTCTCAGAATAAATTCTTGCGTTGCACAAAGAGATTCTTGAGTCTCGGAGAGAAGATCGAGAATGATGCTTGTCTCACCAGTGGCTCGTCACTAATGAGTTGAGCTGTGTCTGTGGAACCTAAGAGGATGTAGAATGTGATGCTGCAGTGATGTCATAAAGTAGTCATGTGATCGGGAGATGAGCAGCACCTTTTTTCCCCTTTACCTTTTTTTCTCCTTTTTTTCCTTTTTTTCTTTTACCTTTGATCTTTTTGTGCGGTATGCTGTTACTTTTCTAAGCATTTCGATTTACCATGGCAATATTATTAACAACAAACATCTAAAATGTGTTCATACTGATTGCATGAAAGTCTCAAATTGCATAATTAATAAATAAATTTGTATAAAAATAATAAATTTTCATGAAGTATGTTCAAAAGGCAGCGTGCAACCCCACACACGTTACATCAAAACGACCGGCTCGGCTGTGGGAAGTGTGGTATATCATGATTTTTGGGTCATCACCCAAATGTCACCCGAAAGTCATGATTTTATGTGTAATCACCCTATCGTCACACCAAATTTGGGTCATCAGCACAATACCATGATTTTGGGGTCATCACTTTCATCACATATGGTCACTGTCTTTTGCCAGCAGTTTTTAATTATTTCAAAAATGTTCTAGTTGATTTATTTCTCCTTAAAACTAACAATTTAGACTGCTAGACTGTGCTGCTGACCTCTACTCAGGATGTTGTGGATCAGTGGGCAGAATACTTCTAAGACCTCCTCAATCCCACCGACACATCTTCCAGTGAGGAAGCAGAGTCTGGGGACTTTGGGTTGGCCTCTCAAATCTCTGGTGCTGAGGTCACTGAGGTGGCTAAAAAGTTCCTCTGTGGCAAGGCTCCAGGGGTGGATGAGAGCCGCCTGGAGTTCCTTAAGGCTCTGGATGTTGTGGGGCTGTGTTGGCTGACACGGCTCTGCAATATTGCGTGGACATCGAGGGCAGTCCCACTGGACTGGCAGACCGGGATGGTGGTCCCCTCATTTAAAAAGGGGGACCGCAGGGTGTGTTCCAACTACAGGGGGATCACATTCCTGAGCCTTCCTGGTAAGGTCTATTCAGGGGTTCTGGAGAGGAGGGTCCGTCGGATTGTTGAACCTCAGATTCAGGAGCAATGTGGTTTTTATCCTGGCCGTGGAACACTGGACCAGCTCTATACCCTTAGGGCAGTGGTTCCCAACCTTTTTCCCAAGGGACCCCTTTTTTACCAGTAAAATTTTTGACGACCCCCTCCCATTCTCTCTTCCAGTACAAACAGTATTAAGAAATTATAAAATTATTCAAGCACATTTTAATATGCTTTGATTTAATAGATAACAGTAATAGTAGGCTCCAGTACAGAACAAAGTCATTAACAAAACCAAACAGAACATAATGTGCTTAACAGTTTGTATTACTTTTCTGAACACATTGTTTCTTGTAAGCACTGATAAATCAATCATTCCTTTCAATAAATGTTTGACACATAAAAAATACACTGAGCAAAATGTTCTTAAATGTGTATATTACTGTTTATACTAGATTATTTACTGTAAATGCTGTGATTAATCAACCAGTCCTATCTTTAATGAACTTTTGACACTTGAAAATAAAACAGTGAGCTGAGCAAAATGTTCTTAAAAGTGTGTTACTCTTTCTGTACTAATTATTTCCCGTCTTCATATCAGTAAACTTTTCACTCATGAAAAAAATTTGAGCACAATATAGGCTATAAACAAGTAATGAATGAAATTTTAACCCCTTAAAGTGGAGAGGTCTGGGCGACCCACTGAGAGGCTTTGGCACCCCCTTGTGGGGGTCGGGACCCCCAGGTTAAGAACCACTGCCTTAGGGGGATCCTGGAGGGTGCGTGGGAATTTGCCCAACTAGTCTACATGTGTTTTGTGGATTTGGAGAAGGCGTTTGACCGCGTCCCTCAGGGGCCCTGTGTGTGTGTGTGTGTGTGGGGGGGGGTACTCCGGGAGTATGGGGTACCAGGCCCTCTGATACGGGCTGTTAGGTCCCTGTATGACTTGTGTCAGAGCTTGGTCCACATTGCTGGCAGTAAGTCGGGCTAGTGCCCAGTGAGAGTTGGACTCTCACTCTCTCTCTCGATTTACCGGTCGATCTACGTTCCTACCCTCACCTATGGTCATGAGCTTTGGGTAGTGACTGAAAGAACGAGATTGCAGATACAAGTGGCCGAAATGGGGGATAGGATAGGAGCCAGTTGAGGTAGCTCGGGCATCTGGTCAGGATGCCTCCTGGACACCACCCTGGTGAGGTTTTCCGGGCACGTCCAACTGGGAGGAGGCCTAAAGGTAGACCCAGGACACGGTGGATGTCTCTCACCTGGCCAGGGAACGCCTTGGGATTTCCCTGGAGGAGCTGGCCCAAGTGGCTGGGGAGATGGAAGTCTAAGGCCTCTCGCCTTAGGTTACTGCCCCCCGCAACCCGACTCCGGATAAGCGGATGAAAATGGATGGATGGATGTTTATTTACTCAATCTAATATTTCTTCATTTAAATGAATTTGATTAATCTAAGTTTTTAATGATTTTGTTTTCTGCAGCAAAACTACTGCGCAATTTTTAACCAGCCCCTTTCACTTTAGCTTAGTATAAAACACGGTAAGTGAATGGATCCATAGCAATGTGAGTAAAAACGTCCTCAAAATCATTCAGTAGTGATCCCAATTCTGCTTGGTGACCTAAATAATCAAACTGACTGCAAGTGAAAAATATTATTTATGACAAAGCACAGCTGTAAGCCTCTGCTGAAAGTTGCAAGGCAGCCTTGAAGACACCTGCTTCTGGGACTTTTATTTTTTTAATATGTGGATTTAGTTTTGCCTGTTTGTTTTTGAGTACGATAGGAGTTTGGTAAGCCCATGGAGGAAGACGTTCATAGAGCTTTGAGAAGATTCTAGTCCACCATCCGGCATTTCAGGTGAAAGCCCTGTAGTAAAGACGGTGTGCTGCTGACCTCGACTTGGGATGGGTTAGGGTCAGGCACTGCCGCATGTTCCCGCCTTCTTCCAGGCAGCATCCATGATAGGACACGACCCCCAAGGTCGCGCCCAGGGTCCCCCCCCACACACACACACACACACGGAGCCCCCAGGCCCCCATCCAGACCTACTTAGGGGTAATGCAGCTGCTAGGCAGAAACCCATGGCCACCGCCAAGACCCCCAAGGGGCCCCACACACAACTGCCAATAGTCCACCCCCCGAGGCAACCCAAGCAACTCAAGAGGGGGCAGCAGCCCCCCGGCCCCAGACACCCCCAGTGAACCCACCCTCAGGGAACGTCCGGATACTCCAAACTCAGACCCTCCACCGCATCACCCACATCATCCCGCAGGACAAAATCAATAACCCACCTATCATTGCTATGTGATGGAGCTGATCAAAGGAGCCCAAAGAGATTGACTTGAAGTGGAAGCAGAGGCTGTATCAAGTGTAATATGATCTAACAAAATATTTCTATACTGGTTAATGCAAAGAGTATCTCTATTTTTCCAATTCATGAGGATAGTTTTCTTAGCGATGCATATGGCAGTCAGAACCGCGTGAACGAAAGATGTTTCAATTGGGACATCGTCCAGGTTTCCCAGTAAACAAAGAGAGGGGGAAGTTGGGATATGACATTTCAGACATTTTGACAGGTCTTCACATACTCTACAGTACCCGTTGTCCCCCAAGGCAGAGAAAGGCATTGAACCGGTGATATCTGAACTCCTGGAAGCTGGAGTTATCAGACTGTCCTGATTCCCCATGTAATACACCCACCCATCTGGCCTATAAAAAAGGCTGATGGAAAAGCGTATGACACAAGATCTCAGAATGGTTCACTCTGCTGTGCAAACCCGTGCTCCACATGTGCCTGATCCACACACGCTGTTAAATTCACTCAAGCCTTCCAGGAAGTACTTTTATGTGATTGATCTGAGCAATGTGTTTTTCAGTGTTCCTGTTCATCCTGACTCGCAGTTTTGGTTTGCTTTCACCTACAAAAGCTCAAAATCCACCTTCAATCGTCTACCACAAGGGTTCGCTGATAGCCCCACTATTTTCACTCAAGCTATCACTAACTGTCTCACTGACTTTCAATGTTCAGCAAATTCACAGATTCTTGTTTACGTGGATGACGTTTTGGTTGCCGCTGACAATCCTGAGTCTTGCCTCACAGACTCTCTCGCCTTGTTGCAACATCTCCACAAAACAAGAAACAAAGTTAGTAAAAAGAAACTGCAGTGGGTCAGAACCTCGGTCCAGTATTTGGGACACACATTGTCAGGTGAGGGCAGACAGATCCAGTCAGGACGAAAGGAAACCATTTTGAACACCCCAAGGCCTCAGACTAAAAAGCAGATGATGCAGTTTTTAGGCCTTACCAATTACTGCAGACAGTACATCCCTCATTATGCAGAAATAACCCAGCCCCTTTCTGAAATGATACATGGCCAAAAGATGGAAATGAATGATAAACTTTCCTGGACCTCCTTAACAGAAGCAGCTTTTGTGAATCTAAAACACGATATCCATTCTAGCACAACTCTGGTTTTACCTGACTATTCCAAACCTTTCACACAGACTGTTGATTGTAAAAACGGGTTAATGACTTCAGTTTTGCTGCAAAAACATGGTGATAAACAAAGACCAGTTGCTTTCTATTCTAAGAAGTTAGATCAGGTGGCCCAGGCTCTGTCTTTTTGCGTTCAAGTAGCCTCAGCAGCAGCTCTCGCTGTTACGTGCTCTGCTGATGTGGTTCTGTTCCATCCACTTGTGCTCCTTGTTCCACATGCTGTGGACGTGTTGTTGTTGCAAGGTAGATTGGGTCTGTTGTCTCCAGCCAGACATCTAAGCTACACAGCCATTTTGATTTCTCAGCCCAACATCACCATTCAGCGATGTAACATCCTGAACCCTGCAACCTTGTTACCCACCAAAGCTGATGGTGACCCGCACATCCGTGTTGAAGCCACTGATCATTTACAGCTACCCAGACCTGATCTCAAGGACACACCACTCCCTGATGGTTTTATGTGGTTTGTGGATGGTTTCAGCTCCAGAACACAGACAGGCACAACTCAAACAGGCTATGCTGTTGTGCAGTCACCTGATCATGTGATTGAAGCTAAATCTTTACCATCGCATTTATCAGCTCAGGCTGCTGAAATAATAGCCCAGACTAGAGCATGTGAACTTGCTTCTGGTCAGCCCCTGACAGTCTACACTGACAGCCAATATGCTTTTTCTACTGTGCATTGTTTTCCTAAACAATGGGAACGAAGAGGGATGGTTACATCCTCAGGGAAACCCATCACACATTCTCAGCTTTTACTCAGACTCCTTAAAGCTGTCCTGTTGTCATCTGCTCTTGCAATCTGTAAATGTCAAGCCCATACTTCAGGAAAAGATTTGGTTTCCTGTGGGAACAGATTAGCTGATGAGGTAGCTAAATCTGCGTCCCAGGGCATTTTCAGTTCCTCAGACTTGTTCACTGCACAGACAACTGATTCCCTTATCGATCACACTGCCTTAGCTGACATGCAGGCACATGCCCCAGCTGCTGAAAAACAACTTTGGAAAACTAAAGGTGCAACTTTGTCTCAGGATGTTGTCTATGTTACACATGGTAAACCTGCCTAAGTCTCTATTCAAGGCTGCAGCCCTGGTGGCACATGGCCCGTGTCATGTGTCAACAGGGGGGGGGGATGAGTCATTTAATCAAACAGCATTTTACTACATACAACCTTGAAACCTACCTCAAGAACTTCTGCAGGTCATGTGTGATATGCGTGAAACATAATCCTCAAGGAAATGTGAGACCAAAGAGGGGACAGTTTCCCCAACCAAAATACCCTTTTCAAATATTGCACATGGATTTTATTGAATTAACACAGAGTGGTCCCTACAAATACTGTTTAGTCATTGTCGATGCTTTCCCTAAATGGGTTGAGATATTCCCAACAGCTCAGAGTGATTCCTTAACAGTAGCCAAAGCCTTATGCAAAACCATAATTGCTTATCAAGCCATTCCAGAAGTAATCTACTCAGACAATGGACCTCACTTTGTGAATGAGGTCATTCAGATCATGGCAGCTCATTTGGGAATCAAATTAAAGAACCACTATGCATATCACCCAGCCAGTGCTGGCCTTGCTGAGAGGATTAACGCTACCATAAAGAGCAGACTCAGGAAATGCATGGAGGACACTAAAAAGCCTTGGCCAGAATGCTTAGACTTGGTAAAGTTCTACATGAGAATAACTCCTACTAACCTAGGACTAACTGGGATAATTTATGGCAGGCCATATAAACTGCCCTTGGTTAACAAAGACTTACAGAAAACTGAAGATGAACTAACTTTGGCTGATTACATTAAAGTGGTTATTTTGTCTAAAGAATCGCAAACCGCAAATACCTGGCCTATTTCTTCTCCTGTTTTGCAGGACACAACACCTGCCATTAAGCCTGGGGACTGGGTCTTCATCAAAGTCATCAAAAGAAAAAACTGGACCAGTCCCAAGCGAGAAGGACCTTTCCAAGTTCTGCTGGCCACTCCCACTGCTGTGAAAATCGTTGAACGACCCACCTGAATTCATCTCTCCCACTGCAAACTGCAAAAACAAGTGAATTAATAGACACATGTCAGGGGGAAGTCCGACTTCAAAGGGGCAGTGCTTATTAGTACTCTGCGTCTCAACGCTCGGTGAGGAATACACAGGTAAAAGATCCCTGACACCTAGCGGTCAAACTTCCCATTAGGGGAAGGCGATGAATTCAGTTGTTTGCACCTCCACCACCATGAAGTTCTCCGACACCCTCCCACTGTTTAATACACAAACGAAGCCTACTCCCATAGAAATCCACGAAGCATACCAAAACACCTGGTTCCACATGGTAAAAGAGTAGGATTTAATAACAGCTGCTATGTTTGTTCCTGGATCCCTCATAATTCAATGGAAAACTCCACGATGACAGCTATCCCAACCACAATGAATGACACTGTATGTTTGCTACATGCCCTCACCATCCAAGCTATTAAGGGACGGAAGTGCACCATCCCACACTGCTGCTCACCTCAACATCAACAAAGACGCTGGACACGCCCTGCCAACTTCTCTGCATCAACAAACGCATCTATTTCTCAGGGTTCCTTTGCCTCACAGGAATAGACCCCTTTTGTTTCTCCACGGCTCTTGGTGGGTGCAGACGCTTTTTTCCTCCTCTCCTCCATATCTTAACCTCAAGTCCTCTGTGTGCTGGGTGCACGGCTGCTTCTGCATTTTTCTGGAAACTGGAAACTGAAATACACTTAAATGAATCTCGTCAGCTGGTCTCTCAAAGCGATTGATAAAAAAATTTCAACGATGAGTACGGGAGAAGGGGCTCCTGGATGTCCTGCCGGTACATACCCAGTTAGACGCATCATGGACTCCTGGAAACAGTGGAACTTGAATTGTTTATCTCAGCTGTCTGTGGAGGACTCTGAAGATGTGTGGATATTCGTGGTGTTGGTGTCAGGTTTCCTGCTCATTGGCCATGGAGGCTACCTGGCTGACCAGAAAATTAACGAGCTGTCGAGGAATATTGGCCTGATCCCGAAGCTCAGAGATGGTTTGCACCGCACTGTGAGTTCACAGACTCAAATAATTGTCGAGATGAATCTTAAGCTTGGGACTTTGGCGGAGATTCATTCTTTGGCACAAAATATGGATGCCATCAAGGAGAGAGTGGACGAATCAGCACGGATTGGGATAGATTAACGTCCATTATTGGGATTCTGAGAAGTTGAGGACCAACATACTGTAATACAGAGAGGAAGTTATCTCTGTCTGGCCCCAAAACAATTTCTAATCGGAATCTGGTGTCCTTGAGCCTGCAAGGCTCCAACGAAAACTCCACCCTCAGAAGATATGTGGAATGTACCGTCGCTATGGCAGCTCAACTCTGTCTCCTTTCCCAGCCTGGGCGGGACTGCGGGAAGGCAGCTGAAGCGTCCAGGGTCACTGCAACCCTGCAACCCTCCAACCCTCAACGCTCCCCCCTATCCACACTGAGGTGACATGCGCTGCTTCATCGTGGCTGCAGGAACTGAAGTGGGGATAGTCCCAACCCACCACCCCACCTATTGGACACTTATGTTGTATTGTCTAAAGTCTGTTGCATATCTGTCTGTCTGAGGTGTTTTTTGCAGAGCAAAGCTGCCCTCCTGATGGGAGGGTAACTCTGAAGTGCCTTTTTTCCCTCCACCTGAACCAATCCTCATGTAACCCTCTTATCTCTATTAAGATAGCATGACTAAGGGTTGCGAATGACCACAGTCACCAATTCTTGTCATGTGTCTTGCCCATTTATGTCTGATCTCTGAATTGTGTGTACTGAAACTCTAAATTTCCCTCTGGGATTAATAAAGTATATTTGATTTGACTGATGTTTAAACTTCACGACTCATCTAGGCAAATCCATCTGTGATTAAATTCTCCCAGCTGATGGATGGATTAAATCCCCTACCAAGATATATTGGTTGACAACTCGGTCTGATGTCCCTGGATATGTCACCATAAATGTGACCCGGTTGAGCCTTGTAATGACTGGACGACCTTTCTACCCCCTATGGAACACAAACGAACATGTTCTCACGGTCCCCTTAGTCATGGGAATGGGGACCCCTGAAGGATACATCTGGAAGTGCTTAAGCTCTCTCTACCTGTACCTGCCACGCAACTGGTGTGGAATTTGCTGTTTGGCTTGGCTGCACCCCTCCTCATATGTGGTCACACAGGAAGAGGCTGTCCTTATGAGGACATCAGAGCTGAAGAAAAATAAGAGAGAGTTTAAGCCTGTTATGGCCTTCCGCCCATTCTCCAACGAGAAAGCCGCTCCCCTCTACAACGACCGCAAAGGAATCTTCTATACCATCTTTCCCCAGTTGGGGTTTTCCAGTCTGATGCAACATATGAATGAAGTGTGGTGGTCTCTGGAAAACATCACCACTGTCCTCTCTGATATGACCTCGTTTCTGGCAGACAATCCTGAACAGCAAGCTATGAGAACCATGTTGATGCAACACCAACTAGCCCTGGACACTCTTTTCGCATCCGAAGGAGGACTCTGCGCAAAAACTGGTGAGTATTGTTGCACCTACGCCCCCCCCACCCCCCCCCCCACCCCACCCCACCCCCACCCCCCTCACATGACAACTGGACTTTGATCCATGACCGTGTTCGAGTACTCAGCAACTTCCTGAAATCCAAAGAATCAACTGGAGGATCCTGGAACTTGATGAATTGGCTGACTACTGGTAATTGGTATCAGCTCTTATTAGAATGTCTTGCACCTGTTATTTTTATCCTGGTCATGATTTGCTTGGTTATAAGCTGTGTAATCCCTTGTCTGAAGAGTATGGTAAACAAGCTAATGAAAAATGCTTTGGTACAGTACACGCTCCTGCAGCAAAAAGATGAGCTGGAAGAAGAAAAAGAATACATTGCCCAATAAAGCTGATTTCTTTATGATTTCAACAATGTAAACTACAAATGGTGTAACCGTTGTTGATTGATGTCCCAGTTATCAGCTCAGATGATTTTATTATCTTTTATCTTTTTACTTTGTCGTTATTATAATCATTATTATAACCACCCATTTATTACAGGTTGCCACCTATTGATGCAGCCTTATTTTTGTTACAGGTTGTTACATATTTTACAGCCTTTTAGGGGTCACTAATTATTTTGTGATCTTTTTTGTGTGTTAGAGTTTGATTTTTACAACTACAAACATATTTACCTTAATAGTAGTATTGTTATTGTTGTTTTATTACTGTCACACCCTGTCCTGTCTCCCCATTCTCTTCAGTCATGTGTCCCTGTTAATTGCTCCCACCTGCCTCTCGTTTTCCAATCACCCAAGCTCCCAGCCCTCATGCATTTAAACCCTCTCAGTTCTGTGTGTTTTGTTGGATCATTGTTCCTATGTCCAGCGTGTTTTATATTAAAGCCTATGTAAATCGTTCCTGTCTAACTGCCTGCCTTCTTCACCCACGTTTGGATCTTTACCTCCGCTCACCTCGCTCACACGCCATGACAGAATGAACCGACCTCCTAAAGGATCCAGCGGGGAGGTTCTCCCCTGGAAGTACCTGCTTCAATGGCTCACCCCGAACCACCGGCCGGCTTCTCCTCCTCCGGCGTCGCCTCGCCGCAGACGCCGCCGCCAAACCGCGGCCTCTGCGATCCTCTCCACCCTCCCGGAGCCAGATGGGGGGTTGGACTGGGAGACGCAGCTAGACCACTCCTGCTATGTGGGCACCAGACTGGCTGTGTGCTCCCCCGGAGTTGGTCCACAGCGTTGGGAAGGATGCCGAGCCCCACCGTTACCCCATGTCCCAGGACGGAACCACGGGCTCACTACTACCTCGGCACGCCTGCTTGGACCCGCCCTCAGTCAGATCAGCGGCCCCGTCTCCGGTCCAGTCAGCACCTCCTTCATCTGCAGGCAGAGGGACCAAGCCTACAGCCCTTCAGACGGAGCTCGTCTGCCTCCAAGTGGAGCTTGGCCGGCTCCGTCAACTCATCAGCCTCCAGGAGTTCCAGCTGGACACCCTATCCTCCCCGTATCTCCAGGAGAAGGTTTCTGTCCAGCCAGTGGCCCCGCCTCCGGTCCAGACAGTGCCAGGTCCCGCGCCACCAGTCCAGTCAGCGCCAGGTCCCGCACCACCCGTCCAGTCAGCGCCAGGTCCCGCGCCACCCGTCCAGTCAGCACCAGGTCCCGCGCCACCCGTCCAGTCAGCACCAGGTCCCGCGCCACCAGTCCATTCAGCGCCAGGTCCCGCGACACCCATCCAGTCAGCTCCAGGTCCCGCACCACCAGCCCAGTCAGCGCCAGGTCCCGCGCCACCAGCCCAGTCAGCGCCAGGTCCCGCGCCACCAGCCCAGTCAGCGCCAGGTCCCGCGCCACCAGTCCAGTCAGCGCCAGGTCCCGCGCCAGGTCCCGCGCCACCAGTCCAGTCAGCGCCAGGTCCCGCGCCACCCGTCCAGTCAGCGCCAGGTCCCGCGCCACCTGTCCAGTCAGACCCAGGTCCCGCACCACCCGTCCAGTCAGCACCAGGTCCCGCGCCACCCGTCCAGTCGGCGCCAGGTCCTTCGCCACCCGTCCAGTCAGCGCCAGTTCCAGCAGTGGTCCAGGAGGCTCCGCCTCCGGGCCAGCCGGTCCAAGAGGCTCCACCCCCAGGCCAGCCGGTCCAAGAGGCTCCGCCCCCGGGCCAGCCTGTCCAGTTGTCAGCGCCCAGTCCGGCGGCACCAGCCAAGGAAGAGGTCCCATCTGCAGCGGCTCCGCCTCCACTCCAGAAGTCGGCGGCTCCTACTGCAGTGGCTCCACCTCCCCTCCAGAAGTCGGTGTTCCCTCCTGCAGCGGCTCCGCCTCCACTCCAGAAGTCGACGCCTCCAGTCCAGTCAGCGTCAGGTCCCGCGCCACCTGTCAAGTCAGCGCCACGTCCTGCGCCACCCATCCAGTCAGCGCCAGGTCCCGCGCTACCAGTCCAGTCAGCACCAGGTCCCGCACCACCCGTCCAGTCAGCGCCAGGTCCCGCACCACCAGTCCAGTCTGCGCCAGGTCCCGCGCCACCAGCCCAGTCAGCGCCAGATCCCACGCCACCAGCCCAGTCAGCGCCAGGTCCCGTGCCACCAGTCCAGTCAGACCCAGGTCCCGCGCCACCAGTCCAGTCAGACCCAGGTCCCGCACCACACGTCCAGTCAGTGCCAGGTCCCGCACCACCCATCCAGTCAGCGCCAGGTCCCGCACCACCCGTCCAGTCTGCGCCAGTTCCAGCAGTGGTCCAGGAGGCACCGCCTCTGGGCCAGCCGGTCCAGTTGTCAGCGCCCAGTCCGACGGCACCACCCAAGGAAGCGGTCCCGTCTGCAGCGGCTCCACCTCCACTCCAGAAGTCGGCGGCCCCTCCTGCAATGGCTCCGCCTCCCCTCCAGAAGTTGGCGGCCCCTCCTGCAGTGGATCCTTTTCCACTCCAGAAGTCTGCGGCCCCTCCTGCAGTGACTCCGCTTCCACTCCAGAAGTCGGTGGCCCCTCCTGCAGCGGCTCCGCCTCCACTCCAGAAGTCTACGTCTCCAGTCCAGAAGTCGACGCTTCCAGTCCAGAGGTCGACGTCTCCTCCAGTCCAGAGATCGACGTCATCTCCTCCAGTCCAGAAGTCGACGTCGCCTCCTCCAGTCCAGAAGTCGACGAGGCCATGTCCGGCATCTCGACCTTCCGAGACGACCCCTGCAGTGGCTCTGCCTCCGGTCACTGCCGGTTCTGCCCTCGCCAGTCGCAAGCCTCCCAGAGCCCATCGCCGTCTCCTCCTCTGCCCCAGATGCAGGCCCCCCAGAGCCCGTCGTCATCTCCTCCTCTGCCCCAGACGCAGGCCTCCCAGAGCCCATCGCCGTCTCCTCCTCTGCCCCAGATGCAGGCCCCCAGAGCCCGTCGTCGTCTCCTCCTCTGCCCCAGACACAGGCCCCCCAGAACCCGTCGCCGTCTCCTCCTCTGCCCCAGACACAGGCCACATTTCACCCGCATTTGGATCCTTTTCTCCGCTCACCTCGCTCACACGCCGTGACAATTACACTGTCAATTATAGGGGATGAACCTAGCGTTTACAGGGAGGACTGTTAAGTAAAAACTGATATTATTATTGAATCAATATTAATGTCTTGAATGCTAAACATCCGGTGCCTTATTAAAATGCAGCTTCATCCTGTTGACAGCCATTACCAGTCTCCACCAGTCACTACAGGGAGGATTGACCTTGCCTCAAAACAGACCTTAATCAGTAACACTCCCTTGGGAAAGTCTAGAAATTGCTTTGTTGATTTAGGGTGCACCTGGAGTTTAGACTTCCTTCACTAACAGCTTCCCACCTGAAAGTCTATGTAATAGCTTAAGGAATGTGAATTGTGTGTGTGCTTCATCTTTGTGTGTGCTTGTTTTTTCAATAAATGCTTTTGGAGGACGTCAGTCTAATGAGAGTGAACTGAGATCTTTGCTTGGTGTGTATGCATTCCTCTCCACTTTGCAAAGTCTATATTGATTGTTTATGATTGGTATTGGTGTTGACTGATTGACTGATTACTATAACCCCCTGTGCATTAAACTTTCCCTAAGGTAATCCTGGATTGACAAATTTACCCAATAAAGACCATCATTTTACTTGTAGCAACCCTCCCCATGAGCAGTGGCGGTTCTACATCGAATTACTCCCCGGGCGAGGCCCCCTTTGAGCGCCCCCCCCAAACCCCCCCCCCCCCCCCACCACCACCACCACCACCACCACAACCACCACCACCACCACCACACCACCCCACCTGCATGAACACATGCATGTTTTCTACAAACAGGCATGTTTTATTAGAACGACTATTGAACATTTATTTTTCTAAGTTGCACATATTTACATTAATTACTATGAAGTTGTCAGAATGTAAAGCAATACACATTATATACTGTATCAAAATATATAGAATCAAATATACAAAAACAAACAATGACTAAATATTAAGAATATATGAACATAATATATAATAAATATTCTAAATAGCAAAAATATTTCACACATAACAAACTAAAGATAATCACTACAGCATTGCACTTAGAACAGAAAACACAAACTAAAATTAAAACCTAACTTTGATGCAAAGTCATCATTAATGTCATCTTATGAAATTGCTCCCCTACTGAGTGATTGATACTAATCAGAGCCAGGTTAGTGAGCCACCCCTGAAACATAGTTGACCTCAGGTATGACTTGATCAAGTTTTGAAAAGCTCCTCTCAGCTGGAGCCACAGTGACTGGCAGAGCAGTCCAAAAGTTGGGGTAGATCTCCAATAGATCTTTATCATGATCCATAATATTTTAGAATTGCCTCTGAAATTGTAATTTAAACTGACATAAAAAACTGTAGACTACCAAAAATGCCAACTTTTACAGAACAAATCATGTAAAAAATAATCAGTGCAGCCATCTGCAATAAATAAACAGGATAGTTAGTGGTGACTGGGGAGTTTTCTTCTGCTTGTAGAGTCGTTTTATTTATTATTATGTGAACATGATCAACATGTGTTTGTTGTTGTTCAGGCGGGCCACAGGCTGCAGCGAGCATTTAACAAATCCTAGTTTGAATCAGTAAAAAACGATTGAAAGACTTTTTTCGAACAATTTGAATATTCGTTTCAATATTTCAGCTCTATTAGCTCTGTTAGCAATTAGTTGACTGCATTTAACCGTTAAAATCCCAGTTAACTGGTTCAAAAAATTGAAAACATGCATCATGAGAGCGAACATACCTTTATCTTTCTCCTCTTTTTTCTTTTTTTTTCCCCCTGAATGGGGCACCTGGTGGTTTTAGCCTTTTTATGTTCATCTCTTCTGTTTGGCTCTTGACTCAATAAGTTTCCTGTCACGAACTCCTCCAGCTGACTGCATTCCATTCATTCCTGCCACCAACGTGGCGACTGACGTCATCACGCCGGCACTACTTAAGGAAGTGCCGGCGTTTCATTCATTGCTCAGTCATCGTTTCTCACCAGACTTTGTATCGAGTCTCCAGGCTTACCAGCCCTCAAAACACTCAAACTACACCTACAGGAGATAACCACGCCGGCTATCTCCGTCTCTCCGCGTCTGGGCAACAGAACTCTCAGTCACGCTTCAGATCTGCCAACGAACCTGACAGGATGACTGAGCCCCAAGTTGACCCAGCGGAGTTCGCGCGTTTGCGTGCCGAAGTGGCTCAACAGCGCGCAATCTTGGATCAGCAGACGGCAGACATGAACCAGCTCCGTGCCATAGCTGATCGCCAAGCCACAAAGATTGAGTCACTCACCGAGCTAGTACTCCAGCTGACCACCGCTCTGCAACGTCAGACCGCAGCTGTTCCTGACAGGATGGAACCACGCCTCAGCCTTCCAGAGAAGTGGGACGGAACCAGGGGATCCCCGGAGGGCATGTTGGCGACCCTGGCCATGACTTTCGAGTGCCAGCCGGCACGCTACCCCACATCCTGCTCTCGTGTCGCTCTGCTGACCTCACTGCTGACAGGTCGAGCCGGTGAATGGGCGGCGGCTCTTTACAATCAGAAATCTCCTGCCTGCAATGACTATGAGACTTTTGTAAAGGAGATGAAAAAGACTTTTGTGCACCCCAGCAGCGAGGTCTCGGACGAGACGCGGCTGCTTCAGCTTCGCCAGGGCTCCCAGACGGCGGCTCAGTACACCTCTCGCTTCCGGACGACAGCAGCTCGGTTGAGGTGGGATGACGCCGCCCTAAAGGCCGTTTACCTGGAGGGACTGTCACCGAGAATCCGGGAGGGCATGATCGGGCACGAGGTCCCAACCTCCCTGGACCTGGCAGTGGATCTGGCTCTGCAACTGGACCGCTGCATCCTGAACCGGCCGAGCACCATGTCAGCCCCCGTACACACCAGGACGTCACCCCGCCGGCCGGCTCACCAACCGACGGAGGAGCCGATGCAGCTGGGACATCTTCCCCCTGAGGAACGGGCACGGCGCTACCAGGAGGGGAGATGCGCTTACTGTGGGGATTTGGGTCACCACCGTGGCACGTGCCCAAAACGACCGGGAAAAGGTCCCTCCGGGTCGGAGTAGGAGCTGTCCCGCCCGGAGTCTCCACTTTTCCGGCTCCACACCGAACCACTCTCCCGGTCTCCCTCCACCTGGACCAAGGCCCGACCAGACTGGAGGCACTTTTAGACACTGGGGCTGCGGAGTGTTTTATCGACCACGGACTGGTTACTCGGCTCAAGATACCCCTCACCGCCCTCGACCGACCCATTCCCGTGACCTCTGTGGACGGCCGGCCCATCATGCCGTACCCTCTCACCCACCGAACTCAGGGTCTCCACATGACTATTGACCAACACCGGGAGACCCTCCACTTCCTGGTCATCCAGGCTCCGGCTACGCCTCTCATCCTAGGTCATTCCTGGTTCTGCCGCCATGAGCCTCACATCTCCTGGTCCACCAGTAAAGTCCTGGCCTGGGGCACGGGTTGCCATAACCACCGGGACTCCCCTGCACCTCGGGCAGCAGCAGCTCCTCCCAAAGACGTAGACCTGACGCTCATCCCTCCTCAATACCACGACCTCGCTCAGGTCTTCGCTAAAGAACCCACTACCAGGTTACCTCCTCACCGACCCTACGACCTGGAGATCAGGCTCCAGCCCGGCACCACCCCCCCTCGGGGTCGCCTGTTCTCCCTCTCTCCGGCGGAAACCCGGGCTATGGACAATTACATAACTGATGCCCTGCAGAAGGGATTCATCCGTCCCTCAACGTCCCCCGGGGCCGCGGGGTTTTTCTTTGTTAAAAAGAAGGAGGGGGATCTCCGGCCCTGCATAGACTATCGAGGGTTAAATAAAATAACGATCCGGGACCGCCACCCTCTCCCTCTCATGGGCACCGCTCTGGACGCCATCACACAAGCCGCAGTGTTCACTAAACTGGATCTGCGCAGCGCCTATAACCTCATCCGTATTAAGGAAGGTGAGGAGTGGAAGACCGCTTTTATCACGCCCACTGGCCACTATGAATATTTGGTGATGCCTTTTGGACTCTGCAACAGCCCCGCCGTCTTCCAGCGGTTCATTACAGATGTGCTGAGAGACATGTTGGGCCGCTGGGTCTTTGTTTATCTAGATGACATTCTCATCTACTCCCGCACGGCCGAAGAGCACATCCGTCATGTTCGAGCTGTTCTGTCCCGCCTCCTGGATCATGGACTTTACTGCAAACTGGAGAAGTGTGCGTTTCACCAGGAGTCCACTTCCTTCCTGGGTTTTACCATCTCCTCCCAGGGCCTGAAGATGGACCCCCAGAAGGTTCAGGCCGTAGCTCAGTGGCCTCTACCCACGACCCTGAAGCAGCTGCAAAGCTTCCTGGGTTTCTCGAACTTTTACCGGAGGTTTATACGCAACTTCAGTTCCCTCGCAGCACCTCTGACCTCACTCACCAAAACCACCGATCAGCCTCGCCCTTTTCGCCTTACTCCAGAGGCTGTCAGTGCTTTCCATGAGCTGGTCGGACGTTTCACTAAGGAACCCATCCTCCTCCACCCGGACCAGACCCGGCCCTTCGTCGTGGAGGTGGACGCCTCAGATGTGGGAGCGGGGGCCGTTCTCTCGCAACGGGGTCCAGACTCTAAGCTCCACCCATGTGCCTACTTCTCCCGGAAGTTTTCCCCCACACAGCAGAACTACGGGGTCGGTGACAGAGAGCTGCTGGCAATAAAGTGGGCGCTGGAGGAATGGAGGCAGTGGCTCCTGGGGACCACCGATCCCTTTCTGATCTGGACCGACCACCAGAATCTCATTCATCTACAGACTGCCCGCCAGCTCAACCCTCGTCAGGCTCGGTGGGCCCTCTTTTTCGAGCCGTACCACTTCCATATCGCCTACCGGCCCGGCTCCAAGAACCTCAAGGCGGACGCTCTCTCTCGGCGTTTCGCACCAGATGCCGGCCCCCCGGAGCCTCGGACCATTCTACCGGCTCAACGCTTCCTGGCCTCCATCCAATGGCCGTTGGAGCAGTCCATACAGGCGGCACTTCCTGGCGATCCAGCGCCGCCGGAGACCCCACCGAACCGCCTCTACGTTCCCGCCTCCTGCCGGCAAGAGGCGCTCACGTGGGGGCACTGTTCACGGCTCGCGGGACATCAAGGGCAAGCCCGTACCCTCCAGTTCCTCCGTCGGGCTCTCTGGTGGCCGTCCATGAGGAGGGACGTCCGCGAGTTCACAGCTGCATGTGATGTGTGTGCTCGCTCCAAGTCCTCCAACCGACCCGGCGCTGGAGAGTTGCAGCCTCTCCCTGTGCCCAAGCGGCCGTGGTCACACATCGGGCTGGACTTTGTCACGGGACTGCCGGCGGTCGACCACCTGGACACTATATTGACTATCACGGACCGTTTCTCCAAGGCCGTGCACTTAGTGGCCCTGGCCGGCCTCCCCACGGCCAAGAGGACGGCCGAACTGCTCCTGGAACAGGTGGTGCGGCTCCATGGTTTCCCTCAGGACGTGGTTTCCGACCGAGGACCCCAGTTCGTCTCACGCTTCTGGAAAGCGTTCTGTCGCCTGGTCGGTGCTTCCACCAGTCTGTCCTCTGGATACCATCCGCAGACAAACGGTCAAACAGAGAGAGCTAATCAGCAGCTTGGACGCTACCTGCGCTGCTTCGCTTCGTCCCAGCCGACCACCTGGCCCCGCTTTCTCCTGTGGGCGGAGCTGTCACACAACCTCCAGACCTCCTCAGCCACGAGTCTGTCTCCCTTCGAGACCTGTTACGGTTATCAGCCACCTCTGTTTGATCATCAGGTGCCCGAGGTGGAGGTCCCTGCTGCCCAGACGCTGGTCCGCCGCTGTCGGCTCGCCTGGATCCGGGCCCGTGCGGCCATCACCTGGGCCAACACGGAGTATGCCCGTCAGCATCACCGCCGCCACCGGCCTGGCCCCGTCTTCCGGTCTGGCGACCAGGTGTGGCTCTCCTCCGCTAACCTGAGGATGCCGGCTGGCTCCCGGAAGCTCACTCCTCGCTTCCTGGGTCCGTTCCCCGTCCTTAAGGTCATCAATCCTGTCACCTGCCGTCTGCGCCTCCCGGCTACTCTCCGGATCCACCCGGTCTTTCACGTCTCCCAGCTTAAGCCGGTGATCTCCTCTCCTCTCCACCCTCCACCGGTCCGGGTGCCTCCGCCCCGCGGTGTTGAGGCGGATCGCACCTACACGGTCCGCAGGATTCTGGACGCTCGCCGCCGGGGACGAGGTTGGCAGTACCTCGTGGATTGGGAGGGGTACGGGCCTGAGGAACGCTCTTGGGAGCCCACGAGCTCGTTTGTCGACCCTACCCTGCTGACTGACTTCTGGGCCCGCCGTCCTGGGACTTCGGGAGCCGTCCCTCGAGGGGGGGGTCCTGTCACGAACTCCTCCAGCTGACTGCATTCCATTCATTCCTGCCACCAACGTGGCGACTGACGTCATCACGCCGGCACTACTTAAGGAAGTGCCGGCGTTTCATTCATTGCTCAGTCATCATTTCTCACCAGACTTTGTATCGAGTCTCCAGGCTTACCAGCCCTCAAAACACTCAAACTACACCTACAGGAGATAACCACGCCGGCTATCTCCGTCTCTCCGCGTCTGGGCAACAGAACTCTCAGTCACGCTTCAGATCTGCCAACGAACCTGACATTTCCTTTGTCAGGACTAAACTATTTGACCTTGATGGAGGGGTGACCACAAAATCGTTTTGTTTTTCCTTTTTTTATTCGGCCATTTCACACAATTCAGAGAAACCTGAAAGAATGATAGGCCTATGTTTATGATATTATGAATGAAATATGGAAGAACGTTAAGATGTGATTGACTTTAGCCATGTTGATACAGTTGATTCAGCCCCTGCACGCTCATTTCATTTGGGAAAGACGCAGAGGTGAATTCCCCCGCCGCACCCCTCCCCTTCCTGTTCTTCAGACACACGGTGCACGTGAACGTTCTCAGTCAGCAGGAGCGCCTGCAGCTGCAGGGGGCGCCAACTTGCTGTTTCCAATCCAGACACTGTCATATGACAGATAATAGAAAACCTCGGTGCGGTGCAGATTTCCTTTTTTTTTTTTTACTCCACGCTTGTGCGCCCCTTTTGTGTCATGAAAAAATGCCGCCCCGGGCAACTGCCCTATCTGCCCGTGCCTAAAACCGCTACTGCCCATGAGCGATATTGGTAAGGATTTCCATCTCGCAAGATCATCTTCCACTTCCACCATACACAGATCTAATCTGCCAACTTGGGAGAGACATTAATTCCCAGGTATGTGACATTCCCAATTGTGTATTAAGCAAATTGACAAAAGAGAAATTAATTGGTAGAACTGTGGATTTTAACCAGTTTATTGGGTAATATGAAACTCTTGAAAAAGAGTTTATCAGTTATATTGAATGGGAGAGAGGGGATTGAGAATTCTGGAGAAAGAGTAAAACATCATCTGCATAAAGACTGATCTTATGTTCAATTGTCTTACAGTTTTTGCCTTTAATACCTGTTGTTTGCCTAATTGCTGCTGCTAGTGGTTCGATAAAGTTAGCAAACAGTGAGGGGGAGAGTGGGCATCCCTGCCTGGTCCCCCTCCGAAGACAGAAGCTAGCTGATATTTGGTCATTTGTCCTGACACGTGCTGTTGGTGAATTGTATAATGTTTGTAGCCAATTTACGAAGAAGTTCCCAAAACCAAATTTATGTAAAGTTGCAAATAAGAACTTCCAGTTAACTATCAAAAGCCTTTTCTGCATCTAGAGATAATATACTAGTTTCTATGTTTCTACTGTAAGAGAAATCTATCAAATTAAGTAATCTACATGAGTTTGTGGATGACTGTCTACCCTTAATGAAACCAGTTTGGCCAGGGGGTTACCTTCTCTAATCTTTTTGCCAGGGCTTTACAAATACAGTAATTTTGAGATCAACATTAATAAGAGAAATTGGGCGATAGCTGGTAGGAAATATAGGGTCGTTGCCTGGTTTTAACAAAAGACTAATATTGGCTGAATTCATGTTTGGCTGTAATCTGCCGCTCTCTTCGATTTCCCTCACCATTCTTAAAAATGTTGAAGCCAGAATGATCCAGAATTCTTTTGTAGAACTCTGCTGGAAACCAAGCCCCCACAATGCGGCTCAAAAATTGAGGCCCACCCGGAAGTACCAAAAATTGCAGTTCCACCCTCATCCGCTGGGGGCTGATGTCAGAAGCGAGCAAATCCTCATTGACTCCCATGTTAAAAATACCAATTTCACAGCAGAAATAAACATTTTGGTACCAAAACATGTTTTTGGTTTAAATTATCTAGTTTACACTCATGACAACTCTGAGGGGGGTGGATTTTTTTTCTCACTCTTCTGTTTAAGTCTATTAAAAGCCTAAAACTCTGTATAATTAATGAGCATCCAACCCACGTGACCACAGAACTAGCTCCGTGGAAAGTCCTCAGTAGATCCTCGGTCTGGCTTGGAAACTGTTCCGGGATTTTGAGTCTCTGTGTTTGTGTATTCTTTTTTTGATGTTTTTTGTGCAATTGTTGGACAAAATGACTTGCTGTGGCATTAATTGCACTAGTAGAGCGTCCAAGGAGTCTCCACTTCATTTTTTTCGGTAAGTAAAATTATATTCATGCATTTTAGGTCACCGCCGAGCTGAGCTTAGATTTTAACATGTACTGTTTAACCATGAAATTTAAATGTAATAGGGTAAAACCCAGTGCATTTAACATAATGCTGCACTTTAGAAAATGGGTTGAAATCCGTTCTCGCCTCCCCGCAGCTCGGCGCATCTCTGTCTGATCCCGGTTTCTTTCTGCTGCGCGGGCTGCCGGCCGAATTATGGTTTTCTCCTCCCCGCAGCTCGGCATATATCTGTCTGATCGCGGCTTCTGTCTGCTGCGCGGGCTGCCGGCTTTCAGCAGCTTTCGGGAGACCTCTGTGTTCCACCCGGTTTTACCCAGCGGTCAGCCCAGTGTATCTCTGACTCAGAAGCTCTGGTAATGTGCACAGTTAACTCTGGGTGTAGCTAGGTTGCTACCTCCGTTAGCTTAGCTCCCACCTCCGCGTTAGCTTTGGGTTAGCTTCAGGTTAGCTTGTAGCTAGTTCAACCGGGTGTCGACAGTTGATCCCAGCAGTACAGCCACACCCTCAGCTCCACCTCTCTTCCCTTTTGTGGAATTGTCTGGGCATGACGGAACCTGTGACATGGTCAAAATGGCGGTGGTGGCCACCTCCCATTTAGCCTCAAAAACGTGTTATTGGAGCCTATGGAAATGAATTGTCCAGTATATATGTCGATGCTGGGAACCCATCGGGACCAGGAGCCTTCCTATTAGGCATGGATTTAAGGGCTTCCTGGAGCTCAGCTGTTGTTAGTGGCGAGTCCAGGACTGTAGCTTGGCTGTCTGATAATTTAGGAAGTGTTATCCTGTCAAGGAACTCATTGATCTCGTTATCTTATGGGTTTATCTGTGGTGAGTACAAAGTTTGGTAAAAGTCTCTGAAAGTGCTGTTTATTCTTTCAGGATCATAAACTATATTCCCGGTTGAGTCTTTAACAGCAGATATGGTAGTTTTCTCTTTGTTTATTTTTAACTGGTTAGCTAAAAATTTACCTGATTTATTACTATGTTCAAAGTTTTCTATTCCCAGTCTTTGTGCTAAAAATTGTGTCTTTTTGTCAATAATGCCATGTAGTTCTGATTTAGTTTTATGTAATTTGCTCAGTAACTCTTCTTCTATGGATGTCTCTAAAGACTTAATGATTTCTTCTAAAAGAAAGTGGGCAGTAGAGGGCGACAACGTCCTCTGCTGCCCGCAGATAAACGGAGAAGGAAGTGACGCGCCACCATCAGTGTCAGCCTGAAGAAGCCTGCAGCTGCCGGCAAAACGTAGCGACAAAACAGGTAAACAAAACTGTTTCTGTGTTTTAAAAAGAACGACAGCATGGAATTAGAACCACGACACAGCAAGAACACACCTAAGATGTTCAAAGAGAAATACAGACAACAAGGAACGAAAGACTTCCGCCGTTTGGAGTGATTACACCAGAAACGCGCACGCCTAAGAAACCACCTTCGCTACTGTTTCAGATGCCAGGACGAAAACATCACACCCACAAGCCTACAGCTGAAAACACCGATCTGGACCAGGACAGCACAAAATATAATAGAAAGAGCACAGAGAGCACTGCTCAAGGAGAGGATAAGAAATGTCATAACCAAACAGAGGCGAGTGGAGGATGAACTGGAACGAAGACACCTGGACTTACAAAGGAATTACAAAAACTCGATAAACAAATGGATGAACTAATTAAAGGACACATGATAGAAAAACATGAAAAAGAGTTCATAAAAGTAAAAGAAAGACACATAAAGAAGTTAAACAAACTCATAAATAAGAAAAAGAGGGAGGAAATACAAGATAACTCCACACCAAACTCATGGGTATGTAACATTTCACAATACGAACTAACAGAAGCAGAGGAGAGCATATTAAAGAAAGGTTTAAACTTTGCAGTCACACCAAAAGAAGTACCATATGAGGAATTCATATTCGTATTCAGTTATTTCCGTCATAACAAATACATATAAAACACATGAAAAGGAAAATAATTATCTAATAAAGAACATAATAATAATTATCACAGGTACAAATTCCTAAACTGTTTCTTTAGATATAATTTATGAATGAAAAGGTATAGGCTGAAGTTAAACTTATTTAAGCCTACCCATTAATTCATTACAACAAAAAAATCAACATTGTCATAAATATCAAAAGTAAATAAACATATAAACAATACAGTTATCACATGCATCATCCTAATTTCAACAAAATCAATCAAGAGATATAAACATGAATAAAACAAAATCAATTGAAATCAATCAAGAGGTATAAAATGTGTGACAAAACTAATTTTGGTGCACTTGGTAATTACGTAAGGCATTATTTTTAAAACTCTTTTTGAATATTTTCAACGAGCATGAATTTTTTAATCTATCCTCAAGGCTATTCCATAAACTCACTCCTCTTACTGAGATACATCTTTGTTTTTTATTGGTTCTAATATTCTTTTTTTTTAAATCCCAGTTCCTCTTAGACTATATCCTCCTTCATTGTAGCAACAGAACTAGCATGTCAACAGATCACAGATGAGGGAAAGAAATAACGTAGTTGGGATATTAAAAAACAGCCAAATTCACCACAGCAATATTACAAATGAAGAACAATCAGCCATGACAGCTTTATCCAAAAATGAACAGATAATTATTCTACCAGTAGATAAAGGAAGAACCACAGTGGTTATGGACAGAGAAAAATATAAACAACAGATGAACCAGATGCTAGAGGACAAAAATACATATGAAATACTTAAAAAAGACCCAACAGAAAACATTAAGAAAAACATGAAAAAATTACTGAAGCCACTACAAGAAAAAGGAAAATAACAGAAAAAATGTACAAACATTGGATTCCTACGGCGAACATAACACCAAGAATCTATGGAACGCCAAAAATACATGAACAAAACACCCCCTTAGACCAATAGTTGATAGCATAGGTACACCAACTTACAACATGGCAAAAGATATCAGCAGAATAATCAGCCCGTTATTAGGAAACACAGATCAACACTGCAAAAACAGCATAGAACTGGCAAAAGAACTACAGGAGATTACAATAGAGGACAACGACATACTCATCTCACACAACGTCACATCCCTGTTCACAAAAACACCAACCCAAAAAACCATAGACATAGTAGTTAACAGAATCAGACAGGACAAGACTTTACACAAAAGAACAAACCTCACAGCAGACGACATACAGTAGCACAACTGATAGGACTGGTAGCTAACTCCACTTACTTCACATACAACAACACAATATACAAACAACTGGAAGGCTTCGCCATGGGTAACCCGTTATCAGCCAACCTGTGCGAGTTCTTCATGGAAGACCTACAACAAAAACCCATAGCCACTGGCCCCCAAACTGCAAAATAAAACTATGGAAACGCTATGTAGACGACATACTGGAAATCATACCAAAAGGACAAACAGAAACACTAACACAACACTTAAATAACATTGACGACACAGGTAACATAAAATTCACTTATGAGTCAGAAACAGAAGGCAGCATAGCTTTTATGGACATGAAAATAACCAGACAGACCGACGGGACCCTAAACATAAACACATACAGGAAACCAACACACACAGACCAATATCTATTATGGACATCAGAACACCCCACCACACACAAAATGTCAGTAATCAGAACACTATATCACCCAACAAACATAATAACAGAAGAAAGAGACCGTAAACAAGAGGACAAGCACATACAACATGCTTTAAAGACCTGCAGATACCCGACATGGGCAAAAAACAAAGGAAAACGGCAAACAAAAACAGAAAGAAAAGAACAACCTAAGCAAAGAACCAGAAATCCAGCAAGACAAGACCCAAAACCAGTGATAACCCTACCATACATCAGAGGCATAACAGAAAAAATAAGAGCAACAATGAAAAAACACAACATAAACACACCAACAAAACCATACACAACAGTTAGAAACAGACTAGTACACCCAAAAGACAAGATACTAGCTGGACTTAAATGTGGAGTCATTTATGAAATCCCATGCAAACTCTGCAATAAAACATACATAGGGGAAACCGGACGCCAACTCAACACACGAAAAATAGAACATAGAAAGGAGTGCGAGAAGGAGACGTGGATGTGGGCCCATGAACAGGGACGACGGAGTGTACACGTTAGACCGCGCATGGGACTGCTGATGTTCCAGGCAGGTCATTATGTTCTAAATATAAAGCCCACTCCTTTTTTAAAAAAATCTATAAACCCTTCATCTTTAAGCAGTGATGTATTGAACCTCCAGTTTTTGCTCAGTGGGATTGTCTTCTTGTTTACCAGAGTTAAAGAAACCGGAGCATGGTCGCTGACAACTATGGGGGGTATCTCAGTGTCTCAAATGTCAGCCAACAATGAGCTGCTGACTAGAAAATAATCCAAACGTGAATGAGACTGATGGACGTGCAAAAAAAAGTATACTCTCTACGGTTAGGATGAAGAGATCGCCATGCATCACAAAGCCCATAATCACTCATGTACTGTTTAACTATGTTAGTGGATTGCCAATTGCGCTGAGTCCTAGCTGTACTGAGCCTGTCTGTTAAAGTATCCATCCAAAAATTAAAATCGTCTCCAAATGTGGCAATATACGAGGGAGCTATAAATATGGCGTGCTTCAAACACACTGTAACCTTTTACTTTGTTCAGGGATCAGCCACCAGTTGTCAAGAACGCCACCTTGGGAATTTCACCCAAGGAAGTATCAGAAAGCACATAGGTTCATTCCACTAAATGAGTCATGAGACGTGGTTCCAAAAGTTACAATTGATTTATTCAAAAAAATGTATGTATATGAATAAAACTGTTTGATTAAAACAGGCCAACAAGACACACAGGGAAAAACTTGCAGGACTGAGACTAGCTGTAGAAGGGAATGGCACACGGGGTGATGAATCCCAAAAAGAAACAAGTGCAATAAAATATAATAAAATCACCCCAGACAATAGTGACATTCCTGCCAATGTGAGGGAGCCCAGCACCAGCACACGCACAACCGGGACCGCCACCACCAAGGCCACCACCTCCTGTCCCAGCCTGCACAAAAGAAAAGGGGAATTACAAACAAACAATCATTTAAAATCACTTAAAACACTGTTGTTGTGCCCTCTGGACTCCCACGCTGTGAGTGGGAAAGCCTCCGACACTACGCAGAGGTCCGTGCAGAGCCCACGGGAGGGGGGGGTGGGGGTGGGGGGACACTGGAAAACTGAATGAAACAAATAACTAAAGCAGAACAGCGGCGCCACCTGCCAGACCACAGAGCACAATCTAAGAGAAAGCAGGGAAAAGGTACAAGTCAGCAACTTATATTTTTGCCCAAGTCTGGAGAAGGTGAGGCACATACCTACCGGTCCGCCCGCTACTATCATCTAGGCCACAAGGAAGCTTCCCCGCCCGGCAGCGCACAGGTGTTCAACACCTGTCCGAGTTTTAACACAGAGCTTGAGTTGGACTAGTTCAATTCGCATGCTGTCTCCAATGCTCAGATCACTCTGGGAGAACGGTGGCGTCACGCCCAGTACAAAATAAACAAATGCCCAAGCTGTTGAGTGCATAACACAGTTTGAGTACAAATCTCTTTTAAACTAATTGATTAGCCAGTAGAGTACATACCACCAAAGCAGAGCCGACTTTTTAACTGATCAAAAATTTTTTATCTCTTCTCTCTGGAGCCAGCTCCATGTACGATCCATGAGACAAACCTTATTGCACCCATAGATGTGTGTGTGAGTAGCTAGAATATGACACCTTCATGTGTATAAGGTAAAATAAGTAATCAAACACATACATTAATCTGATAGTAAATAATAAAGAGACAATAATAAGGGTCTCATTACTCTTCTCTCTGGAGCCAGCTCCATGTTCGTTCCATGAGACAAACATTAGTGCACCCATAGATGTGTGTGTGAGTAGCTAGAATATGACACCTTCATGTGTATGAGATCAAATAACTAATTAAAGCATACATTAATCTGATAGTAAAAAATAGAGAGTAAATAATAAGGGTCTCATTATAATCATTATTTGCAATATTATTAATAATAATAATAAAAATAGTAGCGATATTAAAAATAATGATCATAATTTAACAATATTAATATAAAGATATTAATGCTGATAATTATAAAGTCTAAATAATAATAATAATAATAATAATAATAATAATAATACAAGCCCAACAGTGTTTTGATGAAATGAAACGCCTTAGGCTACCGTAATTTCCGGACTATAGAGCGCACCTCAATAAAAGCCGCACCAACAAAAAACAAAAAAGGTTTTCTACGCACACGCGCCACACTTGAACACAAGCCGCGGCGCAGCAGCCACATGTGGGTCTCCGGCGCACAGCGCATATATGGCCATAACATAAGATAATTAGACAGAAAGACGCTACATGGAGGTTTTTCGTTGTTGTTTTAATTCATCAAAACAAATTTTAAACACGGGTGAATGTGCCTGCAAGTTCAGAAAAGAAAACAGCACTGATAGCATTCATATTTCTGGATGGTTATAAAATAAAAACAGAACTGACACGTTATTACCGGTAATTTGCATGTTTAGAAGAAAAGAACAGCGCTGACACAGCATTAATAAGCCCTGGATGATTAGAAAATAAAAACCGCACACAAAACATGCCTGGTTAGTAAATAAAACACTTTCCTACCAGAGTGAAGTCATTCGCTCTCATCTTCCTCTTGCGCACTAAAGCCATTAAAGTCCTCTTCTTCAGTGTCGGGAGGTGAACAGCCTCAGAAGAGCTTCGTCACATACCTTTTCTGTGGTGATGTCAGTGTCGCTGTCCGTGTTGCTCTCATCATCCCCGGGTTCTTCCCGCTGCGGTCTCCAGCGCCGAACCATGGATTCAGTCATGCCAAGTTTCCCTGTTTCCCTCCTTTACTGCCAGATCGATGGCCTTCAACTTAAATGCGGCATCATATGAACTCATACGTGTAGTTTCCATGATGAGGGGGTATGGATTTGAAAAACATTCTTCGATGTGCCGGCTGCTTGCATGTGCTAAATTAAAATGAGCACTTTCTTCTATTTCCACTTTTGACTTCCACCTGTTTCACTTTCTGCTAAAGCGCCCCCTGCAGGTGAAGGAAAACCTTCAGTAAAGCCGCACCTCATTATAAGCCGCATGGTTCAAAGCGTGGGGAAAAAAGTAGCGGCTTATAGTCCGGAAAATACGGTACTTATCGTGTGTGACTGTGCGTATGGATTCTATATGTGTGTATGTGTGTGTGTGTGTGCGTGCGTGTGTGTACGCGCGCGCACGTTGTGTGCGTGTTGCTGCAGTGTAGGAAAAAAAGCTATGTGTGTGCCATGCAGATGTAAAGATCCAGAATCAATCAATCAATCAAAGCTTTATTTATAAAGTGCCCTCCGCGACCCTGTCGGGATGCCCAAGGCGCTGAACACGGTACATGAGAGAAAGAGGTAAAAACATTAGAAAACAAATGGGTAAAACAAGAGATAAAGAGACCGATGAAAGCAGGGAATTAAAATCAACATAAATGAAGGCCTAACTCATACACATTCAGGGAACGCCAAGCGGAGGAGGTGCGTTTTTAGGCGACTCTTAAAGGCTGGCAGAGATGGGGATAGCCTAACTGGTTCCAGAGTGACGGGGCCAGGACTGAGAAAGCCCGGTCCCCACAAGTACGACACCTAGAACGAGGGACAGCGAGCAGGCCTTGGTCAGAGGAGCGCAGAGCGCGTGATGGGGAATGTCTGTTCAGGAGCGTGACCAGATAGGGAGGAGCACTACCCTGGAAGAAATTGTTAACAAAGATGAGTAGTTTAAAGTGTGAACGATAACAGACCGGAAGCCAGTGCAGGGAGGCCAGAACCGGACTGATGTGGTCCCGTTTCCTGGTCCCAGTCAGAAACCTGGCTGCACTGTTCTGCACAACCCGTAGGCAACGCAGTGATGACTGACAGCACTGCATTTAGAGAGTTACAGTAATCAAGCCTAGAAATCACAAAAGCTGGAAGACTGGGGCCAGTAACCAATGTGGAAATTGGCCTTGACACCCAACATACGCCAAAGATGTTCCATCACTCCAGAGGTGAAGTAAGTTCCCCAATCTGAGTTAACACGTGTGGGGAGACCAAACCAGGAGAAGATGTGATTCATCAAAAGGATTGTTTGAGCCATGTCGTTAGGTGCCGGCAGACATTCAACCCATTTGGTGAATGCACAGGTCACGGTCAAGAAGTATTTACTACCTCTGCTGGACTTGGTCAGGGACCCCACCCAATCAAACTGCAGGTCTGACCACAGTGTGGACGGTCCCCTGCTCTGTAGCAGAGCTTTGTGGATGGGGTGAGACGGCTGAAATTGACAGCAAACCAGATAGCTCTGGACGTAGTCTGAGATGTCTCTACGCATCCCCAGCCAGTAAGCAACCTGGATCAGGGCACCGCACGTGGCCTTGACACCTTTGTGTCCAGCAGAAGGAGATGAGCTTGCATGATCATGTCCCCCCTTAGAGGCGGTGGCGCCACAAGGACCTGCGATGACAGAGGTTTGGAGACGTGCATCAGCAACCCTTCAACCATCCTCAGCGTGACACGAACCAGAAAGAGAGCACGGAGCTCAGGAACGGAGTCAAGAACGCCAGAAGAAGGCAGATGAGCTGTCAGATCAGAAAGGTACAGGATCATCCTGCTGATTGCAGGATCCTAGGACCAGAGGTTGCCAAGATCGTTATCAGAAAAAACAGGTTGAACGGACACAAAGCCATCAGATGGTCGAGTGGTGAACGCGTTTGCGGCCTGAGCTCAGGTCACGACACACACTCGAGGTGGATCTGACCGAGAAGACACATCATCAGGGAGCCACAAGGGGTTGAAGGACCATGGGGTATCAGCAGTTGCACCTTGCTGGGCAAGAGAGTGTGCAAGATCGTTCAGATCCTTATCAGTTCCAGGTGCATGAGAATGACCTTTAACCTTAGGCCAATAGATCTGCATGTCATGTGATGTCGCTAAGTAATCACAAGCCATGAAGAGGTCCTGATGTTTAACGGGCTCCCGATTAGAGGTTAAGAACCCGTTACTTTCCCAAAAAGATAGATGACAAATGAAACTGTTAAAGAAGGTCTGATGTTGAGTTTCAAAGATGATTCTCTGTCCCCCGATGTAGCTGGAACAGTGTGTAGCTGCACTGGAAAGCAGACAGGCAGACACTACTATCAAAAGATACTTTGTCAGTCCTGAAAACTGAAACAAAGAATGTTTAGGACCATAGACTGGTGTAGGTGTGGCCGTGCGAGGGTTCGGCACAGGTGAGCGCCCTGGAGAGCCCTCGGTCGACGTGCAGGAGCGGTCAGAGAGGTCAGGGTCAGCCAGCAGTGGTACAGGGCCCCAGTTTGGTAGGTGGGTCACCAACCTCAGGGCTAGAGGTCAATGGCATCAGCTGTAGTGGAGCAGGGTCAGTGATGTCATCACCACACCCCCACCCCCACCCCCACCCACCCCACCCCCCGGCAGGCGGTGTCCCCACCGCAGGGTGCTGGGCTTCAGCCGGAGTCTCAGCTCCACCATCAGCAGGTGGTGTTCCCACTGCAGGGTTTGGAGTCTCAGGTGGAGGTGGTGCGTCACTCCAACCATCAACCTCATCTGGAGCAGGTGGTTTCCCCACCCCAGGTCAAAACGATCCAGCTGCAGCGATGACACAGACTCTGCGGGTGTCACTGATCTCAGAGGCTGTGGAAGACTGGTCACTCTTAACACATCAGAGAATGGCTCTGACGGAGGCTTGGCTGAGAAGCTGGAGGTGGTGGAGGTGGTAAATGTCCCCTCCCAGCTGCAGCAGGTGCATTCCACCAGCCACACTTGCAGCCGGTGGAACAGCACCCATAGCATCAGCCGGAGGTGGAGGAGGTGATGGAGAACGAGTTGGAGATCGCTGGAGTGATTTCTCTTTTTCTCCTCTGAGTGCAGAAATCTGTGATTGTAAATAATCCAGTTCATTCTCTCGGTGTTCTACCTGAGATGTCGCAGCTGATCAAAAAGCCGAAGTTCACAGCACGGATAACTTCTTTTAGCGTTCTGTCGAGATCAGCAGGCATTCCTTTGCATGCCAATGCATGCCGATGAATAAAACAGTGGTTCCACATTATGTCCTTGCCAGCTAGGTCTTTAATCTTTTTTTTACAACTCCGCTGTCTTTGCCCGTCATGTTTGCAGCTCCATCAGTTGTTATGCCTTTACAACGACTCCAGTCCAGGTCGGACTTTGTAACCACGTAGTCGTTCAACACGCTAAATATCTGCTCACCTGTAGTCCCGGTCGGAATATTCAAACAGCATAACAAGTCCTCTGCAAACTCTTTTTCCCAGACATATCTCACATAGACGAATAAAGTTGCACAGTCGGAAACATCTGTGCTTTCATCCAGCTGGATGGAAAAGTCCCCTGCCGTCTTCAGTCTTGAAATAAGTTGCTCCTCAAGGTTGCTTGAAATATCAATAATCCTTTGGGAAACTGTTGTCACTCAGTGATTTTAATTTCTCTGCAGCCTTTTCATCAACAACTGCCCTAACCATGCAGCAGGCAAGATGAGTTGTTCTGCAATGGTGTGAGGCTTTTTCTCGGTGGCCACAAGGTAAGAAACCATGTAGGATGCAAGCTGAGCTTTATCATTTAATGTGACATTTCTGTGAAGAAGATCAGCAGATGATTTCATCTCCTGCGCCTTTCTTTGAAGGAAGTCCGGTGGTTAATTTACCAAATCAGCGTGGAGCGTTTCCAAATGTCGCTTTAATTTGGCTGGCTTGAAACTCTCATTTGCGAGCTTTTCATGACATATTACACGCATAGGTCGATCTTCTTGATTTGGTTTAGAAAAATGTACAAATCCATAGTTAAAGAAAAAAATCTTTAATGGCCTCGACCTGGATTTTTTTTCTTAGCTGCTGGTTCTTCTCCTGGTTCTCCGACTCTGTGTTTCCCGCTCTCCTCATATTGTTGGCTGTTGACGGATGGAATTTCTGGGCATTCATCTTTGTTTTGGCTTCGTTCACTATCCTTGATGTCCTGTTTTGATGATGCTTCTTTGAATAGCGTTGCAGTTTTTATTTTGCATTGTTCTTTAGTCTCTGTAGTCTGGTGTTCATGTGATGCAGTTTGGTTTTTGTCCGTGTCTTTCTTTTTCATTAACCAAGCATCCTTTTCTCCTCCGTGGCAACGAAGTTTCAATATATACCGTAAATCCTCTAATACAGGCTGGTATTCAATTAAAGTCCGGGTCTCCAATTTTGGCCGGTGTCGGAGTCAGCGGAGGTGAATAATGGCCGGTCTCTTATTGTGGCCGGGTGGAATGTGGTAACAAGCAAGTATGAGCGTCTCAGCGGCAGGGTTATAGTCCCCAAATCAACCAGCAGGAGGCAATAGAGGTTCACACAGTCCTTTATTAGGCTTTTTCTTCAACGCTACAGACACGATCCTCTATCACGCTCCTACCACACAGAGTCACGGTGTCAGTTAACCATGCTAATTCAACCCGCTCCACAGAACACACATCACCTTCCCTGTGGCTTACATAACACTCACACAACACGCAAATCAGCACATAGGAACTAGCAGAATGATAGGAAACACATGTAACACAATACCCAGAATGCACCTGGCTTACAACCCCAGCCAGGTCATTACACTATCAAGTTCAAAGAGAACGTGCTGATTATGCTGCAGAACACTCTGGAGAGCAGCAGTAGGAGGTGTATGAACTAGTCAACTTCACTATAGTGACTTTTTATGCCTGTCGTCGACTAGTCGCTGTCACGTGATAATGACCGGCAAGATGCAGCCCTCGGAAAAGACAGCAGCCTGCAGTCAGCAGGTGACAAGCTCCTGCGCTCGGGGGGTGGGGGGAGCAACGCGCTGTGCCAGACCGTAGGTACTGACACGCGATCGTTCATGTCGGTTCATTTCCTTTAATGTTTTCTGTCTTTTATTTGCGCCTGATGAGTATCGCTGCTGTGGAGCGGGGCGCTTCACCTTGTCCTCCGACGCACAGATCACTGATGTGGCCTCCAAGCAGGGAGCCCTCCGCTGTTTTCGCGGTCGGTAGATCTGCCTCCTGAGTACGGCCACAGTAACAATCAGGTGTCGCCACCTCAAAAACTAATTTAACACGCGATCGTTCATGTCAGTTCATTTCCTTTAATGTTTTCTGTCTTTTATTTGCGCCTGATGCGTTTCGCTGCATGCTGTGGAGCGGGGCGCTGCGCGCATCACCTTGTCCTCCGACGCACTGATCACTGATACGGCCGCCAAACAGCGAGCGCTCAGCTGTTTTTGCGGTCGGTAGATCTTTTAGAACTGCAGTTCAAAGGTAACTCATGAGGTGAATATATATGAACCCAGGTAGCAGTTTCTCTTTAGGATTGAGAGGAGATGCAGGAAGATAATAAACAGACAGGACAGAAAAATAGTCAAATAAAAACAAGTTAGTTTTTGTACCTGCTGGTTGCAACAAACAGACACCACTGAAGGTAATCAGAAGTGAGGAACAGAAAATGAAATAATTATTTTAATGTTTAGAGCAGCAGGAACTCCGAGAGGCTGCAGACGCATCAGTGAGTTTGCGGCCGCTGCGCAGGGGTAGGGGGGAGAGGGCTGAAGCAGGGGGAGGGGGGAGATGGCTGAAGCAGAAACTACCGTTGTTAAAAGAAATGTGTTTAACTTTGAAAATGTGGGCGCAATTGTCAAAAACTCCAGCGAACCATTAGTTCATTTTGCTCAAAAAGAAATAGAGGCCTGCCTCTAATACCGGCCCTCCTTCCAAAAAAGGCCTGGAGCTTGATGAGCTTGAGTCAAATACAGGCCCGGGCCTGTATTAGAGGATTTACGGTATTTGGGGCAGCAGTAGCTCAGGTGGTAGAGCGGGTTGCCTCATGATCATGGGTTCGATTCCAGCTCCCACCACGGGTATCCTGCTGTTGTGTCCTTGGGCAAGACACTTCACCCAACTTCCTGTGTTAGTGGTGGTCAGAGGGGCCGACGGCGCCAAATGGCAGCCTTGCCTCTGTCAGACCTCCCCAGGGAGGCTGTGGCTACAAGTAGCTTACCATCACTAGCAGTGTGTGAATGTGAGAGTGTGTGAAAGCATCTTTGGGTGTCTAGAAAAGCGCTATACAAGTTCAATGCATTATTATTAATATAGACTTGTTCTATGAATACACCGGTAACCACAGTAAACAAGTGATGCACTCCCTCTTGTGGCTGAATGCTGAACTGCATGTATGAGTCTTGGTTAAAAAAAACATAGCATTGTTCAGAAATTTATTTGGCGACCCATAAAAAATGTTTTATGACCCCACTGTGGGTTGGGACCCTGTCTTTTGGAATGACTGCATTAGAGAAAGCTCTGGTGATTCCCATGGACTCGTACAGACTGTCCACCCATACTTTTTTGGGATCAAAATTCTTGAAGCGGTCTTGGAGGGAGGCAAAATCACAAAACATTCCAAATTCTTGAAGGCCATCATTACAGGCTCTCTCATCCACACGGTTGGCTGCAACAAGATTTTGTAGCACCCTTTTCATTTGAATCAGTGACTTCTCTTTGAATCCAGCCGTGTTCCTGGGGTCCAGGCACTGCACACTTCTCACAAGCTGATGCTGCACGGGGCTCTTATCCTGCAGTTTCTCCAGGATGGTAATCAATAATGTCTTGCATTCCTTCATGATCTCCACCCCCTGCCTCTCTGACATCTTGTTGGTGGATTCAGTTGGTTCTGACAGGTTTCAGCTGAAAATCCCATGCTGACCTTTAGGGATGAGTGAAAATATAGTCATGAATTATTGTAATACAAAATGGTGAAATCCTCCTTGAACCGTCACCTTATCGTGGTGGAGGAGTTTGAGTGCCCTAATGATCCTAGGAGCTATGTTGTCTGGGGCACTTAGTGCCCCTGGTAGGGTCTCCCATGACAAATTGGTCTTAGGTGAAGGGTGAGACAAAGAACGGTTCGAAGGATCTTTCATGGCGGTTAAAACGAAGAGTCGGAGTACCCGGCCCGGAGGGTTACTGGGGTCCCACCCTGGAGCCAGGCCTGGGGTTGGGGCCCGTGAGCGAGCGCCTGGTGGCCAGGCTTTCGCCCATGGGGCCCGGCCGGGCCCAGCCCGAACCGGATACATGGGCTCGTCCAACTGTGGACCCACCACCCGCAGGAGGAACATGAAGGGTCCGGTGCAATGCGAATCGGGTGGCAGACCAAGGCGGGAGCCTTGGCGGTCCAATCCCCGGACAAGAAAACTAGTTTTTGGGACATGGAACGTCACCTCGCTGGCGGGGAAGGAGCCGGAGCTTGTGGCAGAGGTTGAGCGGTACCGGCTAGATATAGTCGGACTCACCTCGACACATTGCATTGGCTCTGGAACCCGAGACCTGGAGAGGGGTTGGACACTCTACTTTGCTGGAGTTGCTCCGGGTGAGAGGCGGAGGGCTGGGGTTGGCTTTTTGTTAGCCCCGAGACTCTCTGCCTGTGTGTTGGGGTTTACACCGGGGGACAAGAGGGTAGCTTCCTTGCGCCTTCGGGTCGGGGAACGGGTCCTGACTGTTGTTTGTGCTTATGGGCCAAATATCAGTTCAGAGTACCCACCCTTTTTGGAGTCCCTGGGACGAGTGCTAGATAGTGCTCCATCAGGGGACTCCATTGTCCTGCTGGGGGACTTCAATGCTCACGTGGGCAATGACAGCTTGACCTGGAGGGGTGTGATTGGGAGGAACGGCCCACCTAATCTGAACTCAAACGGTGTTTTGTTATTGGACTTCTGTGCAAGCCGCAGTTTGGCCATAACGAACACCATGTTCGAACATAAGGATGCCCACCGGTACACTTGGTACCAGGGCAGCCTAGGTCACAGGTCGATGATAGATTTTGTAGTCGTATCATCTGACCTGCGGCCGTATGTTTTGGACACCCGAGTGAAGAGAGGGGCGGAGCTGTCAACTGATCACCACCTGGTGGTGAGTTGGATCAGATGGCAAGGGAACATGCCGCGTAGACCTGGCAGACCCAAACGCATAGTGAGGGTCTGCTGGGAACGCCTGGCAGAAGAACCTGTCAAGACGGTCTTCAACTCCCACCTCCGGCAGAGCTTTGACCACGTCCCGAGAGCAGTGGGGGACATTGAGTCCGAGTGGGCCTTGTTCCACTCTGCGATTGTCGAGGCGGCTGTTGTTAGCTGTGGTCGTAAGGTGGCCGGTGCCAGTCGTGGTGGCAACCCCCGTACCCGCTGGTGGACACCAGAGGTTCGGGGAGCCGTCAGGCTGAAGAAGGAGGCCTACAGGGCGTGGCTGGTCTGTGGGTCTCCGGAGGCAGCAGACAGGTACCGGATAGCCAAGCGGGGTGCAGCAGTGGCAGTTGCCGAGGCAAAATCTCGGGCGTGGGAGGAGTTTGGTGAGGCCATGGAGAAAGACTATCGATCGGCTCCAGAGAGGTTCTGGCAAACTGTCCGGCGCCTCAGGAGAGGAAGGCAGCAACTCGCTCACACTGTTTACAGTGGGCATGGGGAGCTGCTGACGTCAACTGAGGCTATAGTCGGACGGTGGAAGGAATACTTTGAGGAGCTCCTCAATCCCACCAATGCGCATTCCGAGGAGGAACCAGAGCTGGGAGGCCTGGGGATGGACTGTCCGATCTCGGGGGCAGAAGTTGCTGAGGTAGTCAAACAACTACACAGCAGCGGAGCCCCGGGGGCGGATGAGGTTCGTCCTGGGTATCTCAAGGCTATGGATGTTGTAGGGCTGTCATGGTTGACACGTCTCTACAACATTGCGTGGTCATCGGGGGCAGTTCCTAGGGAGTGGCAGACCGGGGTGGTGGTCCCCATCTTTAAGAAGGGTGACCTGAGGGTGTGTTCCAACTATAGGGGGATCACACTCCTCAGCCTCCCTGGAAAGGTCTACGCCAAGGTACTGGAGAGGAGGGTCCGATCGATAGTTGAATCTCAGATAGAGGAGGAGCAATGTGGTTTTCGTCCTGGCCGTGGAACTGTGGACCAGCTCTATACCCTTGCAAGGGTGATGGAGTTTGCCCAACCAATCCACATGTGCTTTGTGGATTTGGAGAAGGCTTATGACCGTGTCCCCAGGGGCACCCTGTGGGGGACGCTCCAGGAGTATGGGGTGGGTGGCTTTCTGTTAAGGGCCATTCAGTCCCTTTACCAGAGGAGCGTGAGTTTGGTCCGCATAGCCGGTAGTAAGTCGGACCTGTTCCCGGTGAGGGTTGGACTCCGCCAGGGCTGCCCTTTGTCACCGGTTCTGTTCATCACTTTTATGGACAGAATTTCTAGACGCAGCCGTGGTGTGGAGTGTGTCGAGTTTGGTGGCAGGAGAATCTCGTCTCTGCTTTTTGCGGATGATGTGGTCCTCCTAGCTTCATCCAGCTCTGACCTTCAACTCTTGCTGGGTAGGTTCGCGGCCGAATGTGAAGCGGCTGGGATGAGGATCAGCACCTCCAAATCTGAGACCATGGTTCTCGACCGGAAAAGGGTGGCTTGCCACCTCCGGGTCGGGGGAGAGGTCCTACCTCAAGTGGAGGAGTTTAAGTATCTCGGGGTCTTGTTCACGAGTGAGGGTAGGAGGGATCGGGAGATCGACAGGCGGATTGGTTCGGCGTCTGCAGTGATGCGGACGCTGAGCCGATCTGTCGTGGGGAAGAGGGAGCTGAGCCAGAAAGCCAGGCTCTCGATTTACCGGTCGATCTACGTCCCAATCCTCACCTATGGTCATGAGCTTTGGGTAATGACCGAAAGAACGAGATCGCGGATACAAGCGGCCGAAATGAGTTTCCTCCGTAGGGTGGCCGGACTCAGCCTTAGAGATAGGGTGAGGAGCTCGGACATTCGGGAGGGACTCGGAGTAGAACCGCTGCTCCTCCGGATCGAAAGGAGCCAGTTGAGGTGGTTTGGGCATCTGGTCAGGATGCCTCCTGGACGCCTCCCCGGGGAGGTGTTTCGGGCATGTCCTGCCGGCAGAAGGCCCCCGGGTCGACCCAGGACACGTTGGAGAGGTTACATCTCCAATCTGGTCCGGGAACGCCTTGGGGTCCTGCCGGAGGAGCTGGTGGACAAGGCCGGGGAGAGGACGGCCTGGAGCTCCCTAATTGGGATGCTGCCCCCGCGACCCGGACCCGGATAAGCGGAGGAAGACGAAGACGAAGACAAAATGGTGAAATGTTTGGGCTATGCATCAGGAAATAATCAGTGATTCGTCAAAAATAAATTTAGTGTTACATTTCATTGTGTGTCATTTATCACACGCAGAGTTTAGAGTAAGAACTCACAGCAGAAGTACACTGAATCTTGGCAAACTAAGTGCATAGAATTACAGTAAAATAATTTAATATAACATTTGAATCCACATGCCTCATTTTATTGCAGTTATCATTTGATATATTGCAGTGATATTTGCTATTAATTAATATGTGTATTTTCCACTTTTCAAATAACTAAATGAGTATTTTACTGTGGGAGTATCATTTCAGAGACACTGTATCTTGATATGCATAACGTTATAAATTGTGTATTGTCTCACCCCTTCTAACCTTGTGGGTATCCTTGTGTAAACTGCTGTCCAGGAGTGGAAATTGGAGGAGCTTGAAAATTGTGATGGCTTCCTTCAGCTGTTGGGCCTTCATATATCGCTCCATGAGACCTGAAAGACATAAAACTTAAGCATGAACATTCTTACTGCAATAGTCAACACGAATGATGTCTCTGATTAAAACACCCAATAATACAGTGCAATGACATGAGAAGGCTTACCTTTCATCAGACTGTAGATGTCTCAGCTGAGGAAGGGTAACATAGGCTTATCTGTCTGGACATCTCACGTGCAATGCTGTTTAAGATCATCACCTTTGGGACAAAAAGAGGATCCTGTGCACTGTTCTTCCCAACCTCAAAAGATGGAGTCTTCAGATTTGGTAGCTCTCCCTTGCGCACCAGCTCTACATAGGCTTTCACATGGGACCAAAGCTGCAAAGCGTGGTCGGAAACATTTACATTTTCAAGCCAGTGGTGTCTGCAGAACTTGAGCGTTGCAGTGCTGCATCCAGTTCTGTCAACAAAATCCTCTTGGCGAGCGGGGCAGTCATGAAATAGCCAATACAGGCTTGACAGGATGTCCTCGATTTCCCAGCCTGTAGCTTTTGCTCCATCTCTAAATGAGTTATGAACAATGTGTAAACCACATGAACCAATGTTGAGGAGCTCCTTGTCCACTTGCTTATTCATCTCCTTTTGAGTCAGTTCAATAACGTTCCAATGAACATGTGGCCCGTCCATGGAGTTGCAGGAGACTGCGCAGCCCACGTCTCGGATAGAATATTGCTCAGTTTTTGAATTATATCCTGCGCCGTTGAGCGTCCCAAAAATTCAGAGCCAATATATTTAGTTTTGACCTCTGGTCCATCCCACAGTCTAACATGAATGCCCATTTGTTTCCACTGCAAATGTTTGTTAAGACTTTCATCGAATTAAACAACATATGGCGATTGTTGCGACACGTCCTTCAGTATCAGCTTCTTAAAATATGGGGCTAGTCCATATGTGCACACATAGCTGCATTTTTCTCACCACATGCAAATCTCCTATCAATCTGACTGTCAGGAAGCATTGCCTGGAAAAGAGGAGCTACGTCTTGTGATGATTTGTAAGAGTAGTGAGAGTTCATTACTTTTAATGCCCACAACACTTCAGCTTTGAGAACTTCTGTTGTAGATGCATCCATGACTGTCTGCCTTGTTGTGGAAATTGCAGCCGCTGCATCAACAACCGTCTGTCTCGGTGCAGAGGAAACTGCACGAACACCATCTTTGCCTGTTTTAAAAAACTCGCCCACTGACAGGCTTCTGCAGCGTTTGGCAGCTGCAGCGTGTTTTTTCCCTTTCATGTAGCTTACCAGCTCCGCCTCTCCCATGCCGCTTATATCGAAGGACTTGGAGCAAAGTCTGCATTTTGCGCGTTTCTTGTCAGGGTCTTTCAGTAGCCACAGTTGATACTTCTCCTTGAAAAGCCACTCGTTGTTAAAACTGCACTTCCCCGGCGTTTCGTAGCATTTTAAAATCCACATCGGATAACAAGTTGAGGCACCGCCAAACAATGAACACGCGGCCTACTTTACGGTAACGTAAACTCTCATCATAGGCCGTCAGGTGAACCCCATTTTCGTTCCTTTTTTTTTTTTTTTTTTTACCGTGTCCTGTCTGGCTGTGAAGCAAGCAGAATTGATGTCTGAATGCTGGTAACAAGCCTTACAGATTTACTCTCAGGTGGAGCATCAAAGCGTCTGCTTTTAATGTCACGCCTGATACTTAAAACTTTATCGTTATTGTTGTTGAATGCTTTGTAATTCCGACCAGACACGGAGACAGAGGTGAAAGAGAAAGGAAAAGAAAAGGTGGGGAGAGAGAGAGAGAGGGGGGGGGGGTGTCCACAAAAATAAACAATGAACAAGAGTTTGCTTCTAGACCTGCAGAAAAAAAAACAAAAAAAAGCAAAAGGACAAAAAAAAGGGACACAACAACAATACAACAAGATCTAGCTATCACTGCGTCAACTTGATGAAAAAATATATAATCAACATTGCTTAACTGAAGAATCACGATAATAAATCACAGTGCATTAAGTGCCCACAATAGTCTTAAGACCTGTGTTTAACGTGCCCAAGCCCATACTTTTGAGAGCACCATGTGAGCACCTGTGTGTGTACACGCACTTGTTTATGTAAGGTTTCTCTATAGGAGCGTCCAACAGAGTGTGAGGGACCACAGATCCGCCCCCCAAAGATGTGCAGGAGACGGGGGGAGCTCCAAGTCCCAGAGATCCAGGCGCTGCCCCAGAACACAGGAACCCCAAGGAGACTGCAACCAGAAAGGCCCCCCACCCCCCTCGAGAGGCACAGAGGATCGCCCCGGGGGGCCACAACCAGCAGCCGGCAGAGTCCCGGGAGACATCAGCGGCAAGCCCACAGGCCCGCCCGCAGCCTCCCACCCCCTAGCCGGCCGAGCCCGGGACCCAGCGACCCGGGACCCAGGGGTGACCACCCCCGCCGGGGACCCAGCAGAGCCCAGGGACCCAGACCCCACCAGGCAGCCACCGGGATCTATCAGGCAGATGCCAAAATCTTAAACCCCCAGACCCGGTTGCCACGAACACTCAGGCAGACCAAGGCACAACCCCTCACACCAGGTGTGGCAGGGGGAGGGGGACGAAGATCTATATCATCAAAAGAAGTTCCAGGAGAGGGGAGGAGTCAAAGGCCCCACCTGACATATACAGTCATACACAAACACAGTCACACACTCCCTCCCTCCCTCATGCTCACACATGCACATACAACCCAAGACTTACAAAAATGCACGCCGGACACCCACTCATGCTCCCCATACACACCTTATTCACTCTGGTCCCGGTACTGCTGCACATTTGGTACAACCATCACCGGTAACCAGAGTTTGACCCTTTCTGCTGGGGTGCTGATGAGCAGGCTCCCCCGCCCAACGCTGAGCACAGCAACCTACCACCCCAGACCCCAACCAGACGGCCAGATCTCCCTCCTAGCCTCCAGCCCCAGGAAGCCAAGCAACAACAGAGGTGGCTAAGACCTCTAGTCTCCCCCGCCTGCTCCAATATAGTGTTGTGTGATCATGAGGTGTATTCCATGGCTGTGGTGAGTGGGCAGTGCGGGCATCATCCGGCCTATGCCAGCTGATGCCACCGTACCACCCCATTCACACCTTCAGCCATCAGTGTCTAAGTGCGGTTTAAAATTGGAAGTGGGCACCGGCACACAGGAGGAGGCTGAGATATCCCCCTGCCAAATGCCGTTGAATGTGCTCACTCCCAAGGCCCTAAGTGTGTGTTTGCGTGGAATGTCATTGTTGGAAGTGTTTAAGGTGCAAATAGAATTGGGGGGCAGGTTGCCACAGGAATGCGGAAATGGGGTTCATACCCGCACTCCCTGACTTGCCCACCCCCCAAGGTCCTATGTGTATGTTTGTGTGATGATGTGAGGGAGCAGGAGGAGAGAAATATGCGGGGATGGGGAGGAATGGCTGGTTGGGCTTAGCCCTCCAGGGAGCCAGCTCCCCTACTGGCCCCAATAGGCACCTCTGTTGTCAAACTGCCACCAAGGGGCATGGAGACTCCAGCCCATCCTGCCAAGGCCCAAAGCAGCAGCATTACAGAGTCCTACGGAGTCCGAGGGCACCAACCCAGCCCCACCCCAGCAGAATATCTATTCCCATCCCTGCATTTGCACAACTTCCAGAATATATGACATGGGACATCCAGGTAAGGTTGGGTCCTCCCCCTCCTGGACCTCCACCTCCCCTGTGATGGAACGGCAGAGGAGCCAAGGCCTACCCGAGTCCCCTGAACCCGGGCCAGGCACTGCTGCGTGTTCCTGCCTTCTTCCCGGCAGCATACATGTCAGGACCCGACCCCCAAGGCCCCGCCCAGATCCCCACACGGGGCCGGCCACCCCCAAACCCCGAGCCCCAGGCCCCCACCCAGACCCGCCCAGGGGCAATGCAGCTGCCAGGCAGTGACCCATGGCCGCCGCCAAGACCCCCAAGGGGCCCTACTCACTACCGCCAGTAGTCCACCCCCCATTTTCGTTCCTTCCGAGCTCTTGTGGCCATTTGCTTCATAAAAGTATATTCATATGTTTTTCAAAAGTAAACTTTTCCTTCTTTTGGTAAAGCCATTTTATTACGATCGATGTTTTAATTTGGGACTAGTTTGTTTTGAGAGTAATGATACGTTGGCAACTCCGCTCACACGTGATCGTTTTAGCGCAATGCGGTGCACGCATTTAGTAAACAGAAATCGAACGTGGCGGTGCACACGGAGCTGGACAGTAGCAGAAAGAGGCCGTCACGTTGCACTTCTGTGGCAATGTAAATTTTAATCATAGTATGCCATTGTATTTTTAATATTTTACACATCCAAAATATTATCCGAACAATATTTCAATGACTTTTCCAAAACTTTACAGAGGATATCATTTTTCAGGAACTTTTCAAGGACCTAGAAATTGCATATTCAATTTCCATAACTTTTCCAGGTTTTTCATGACCGTACGAACTCGGTCTACTCTGGCGGTTTGGGGGACACAAAGAAGGGCCCCATGGGCTGGACATGCCCCACAGGCCTTTATTGAATACCGCTGTCACAGACCTTTAAAAACATCAGAAATAACACCACATCCTCTGGTTGATGAAAGTATTTTGTGTTTTAAAAATCATTTATTAGTTACAGTTAAGACAGCTAGAGTAGGTTCCAGTCCTGAAAAGTCCATTATGAAACCGCTAAAGGAAAACGTGACAATAACTCAAGTTCAACACAAAGCTTCATGTCCTCATAATTTTTACTTTCAGATTCTTTTAGGTGACAAAAATGTAAAATTTCTTCATCTAAAAACCATTTTTAAAACCAGAACATCAGGCCCGACCGCACCAACCCAGCCCTCCTGCAGGAGCCCAGAGTTACTGAAGCTGTGAGAAATCTGTCCTGTCCACCCACAGGGACATGTCCTCCTCTGGACTCCACCATGCAGAAACAGCTGGTGAAACCATCTGCACTGGGATGTTAGCTCAGCCAGTTCAAATCATTGTCATCATCATCATCATCATCATCATCACCAAACAGAGGCGCAGGAGGGGGACGTCCCTTCAAGCTCTGGACACAAACGGGGGACAAGGACATGTCAAATGCCAATCAGGAAGATTAAAACTGAGCAGAATTAGAGACAAAGACAGGATTTGAGTCAGGGTCTTTCTCACCAGGTCATCCTCCTCTTCCTCCTCATTGGGAGCAGCGACGGGGTTAGCAGGAGCTGGGATCTGGAAAAATGGCTCTTCTCCATTGTCCTCATCAGTTCTCCCAGTCAAACCAGGAGAACTGCAGAGTAGGACGAAGAACGGGGTTAAAACAGAGGTTAAGGAAAAAGAAGGACAAGAATCAGTTAAGATCAGATGTTAGTCCACAGAGACACGTCCACACGAACACGAATGACATTTTTGCGTACTCACCCTGGGTTCTGTTCAGAGCCGTTCTGAGAAGCCGTTGGTGGAGGAGGTGGGTTGACGGGAGGTCCAAAGGCCTTCTGGAAAGCAGCAGTTGTTTCTCCAACGTTCTCCGAGTCTTCCAAACTCCTGACGTCTACCTCGCTGCTCACTGCAGCAGGTTCCTGCTGACTGTCCCGGACCTGCAAACCCTCCTCAGGTCTATCTTCAGTATCCGCAGACTCCATTAAATCCTCTTCTACGGGGGTCTCAGAAACAACAGGTTGGTCCTGCTCCTCCATGCTCTGCACACCTGCTGTCTCCTGGGACGGGAGATCAGAACTGGAATCTGGGTGGACATCCTCAGCCTCTGTAGTTCTGACCTCAATCGGTGGCTCTGACTCAGTCTCCTCTTCTGCCTTTAATTCTTCGACCATCTGGACCTCGTTGACTGGATGGTGATCAGAGTTGGCCACATGCTCCTCCTCTTCAATGTCTCTCTCTCCATTGATGTGTGTGTGATCAGATTTCTCCATTTCTTCCTTTTCTTCTACCTCTTTCTCCTCCTTGGTTACTGGTCTTGTTGAGGAATGACCGGTGCCAGTGAGCAACTGCAGAGTTACATTCTGGAAAGATAAAAATCCTCCTGTGTGAGTCGTCCTTCATGAGAGCTGAATTCTGATTGGCTCTGAACCAGTTAAACTGGCTGCCACACTGCTGTTGTTGCTAATTCATGTTTTCATCTGCTATTCTGATGGCAAATGGGTTGGACAACAAAAACTATTCCGTGGAAGGATTGTTACGGTTTCCGGTTCAAATGGCACAGATTGAACCCACTCTGTGGTGTCTGTACATAAAGCTCTGTAAAATAGTTATTCACTTTATCAAACTCTACCTTTGTACAGCTTACGTCAATATGTAGGACTATTAATTCATTGATGTTTGAAGCTACTGCTGCCGCTTTCCTAAGAGGTTTTCATCCTGAGCTCAAAAATTTTCTGGCGGCAAAAAAATGTTTCATGTCTATTTACACTTAATCAGTGACACATATACTAATATTTACACATCTCAACAAATCCCACAAGAGTTCCCTTTAAAACGAGTCTAAAGGTAATCAAATAAATGTCATTTTCAAAAAGCTTTCTCAAAAAAAAAGGCCCAAAGTTAAGCCTTGTCGAACTGCTTTCATCCTGGAAGAAGGATGTGAAACTCGCTAAACTCACAGCCTCTACACCTTTTCACACAAAACCTAAAGTAACATTCGCTGCCAGTCAAACATGAGTTCCTTTGTTGTCATCAGAATGTGTTTTTAATTCATGAACATCAAATGTCAAATCCATCTCACATAACAAACGGGATCAGAAAATAATGCATCACTTCATAGACTCCCATTCGTTTTCTTTGGCCGTGAGCATGGTTTAGGCTCTCTATTGGTGAGGGTTGGAACCATAGACAAAATCGGAACCAGGCCGACGATGGCACAGGAGCTAAGTGCTTTCCACGTGATTGGAAGTTTGCAGATTCAAGCCCCGCTTAGTCTATTGCTGTCGTTGTGTCCTTGGGCAAGACACTTAACCCACGTTGCCTGCTGGTGGTGGTCGGAGGGACCAGTGGCGTCAGTGCTCGGCAGCCTCTCCTCTGTCAGTGTGCCCCAGGGCAGCTGTGGCTACAATGTAGCTCATCCCCACCAGGGTGTGAATGTGTGTGTAAATGGGTGAATGACTGATTGTGTTGTAAAGTGCCTTGGGGTGTGTTCCAGGACGCTAGAAGGCATAATATCAAATACAGCCCATTTACCATTTACCAACATAGACAGATCTTTGCCTTTCAGCTCAGGGCCATAACAGGCTGGACCTGTTATGATGAAGTCCTGATATGTCACTCCATATCTCCTACCTCATACCGTCATTCGGGAATAAGAATCAGAATCAGAAAAGGCTTTATTGCCAGCGCTCCAGCAACCCAGAGCATAGGAAATTGACTCCGCAGCACAGCCTGACCAAGGTTACACACACACATGTAGACAGAACAGATACAGGCAGACCACGAGAGCAGCCATAACGGCGCTCATTTCAATTAGATGAAAGGGGGATTACATGAGGATAAATTGGAGGAGGGAAAAAAAGGCATACCAGAGTTACTACCGGCAGGGCGTAGCTTTACTATGCAAAAAAAAACCGCCTCAAACATATAAGCACGAACATCAACAGTTCACAACATGAGACGCCGAGAGGAAGGCTGCGGGTGGGGGGGGGGGGGGCTGGGATCCTGTTTCCCCAGCGAGAGCAGCCATGTATGGCGCTCAGCCACTGTAGCCACAGGTGGGAGGGAGATCTTGGGAGGAGCTCAGAGCACATGGACTCCTGCAGGTTGATGACCTCGCCTGGCTGAAGTCCACCAATACGAAGGCGGGGGGGGGGGTGTAGGTCGGGTTTTCAAAGCATTTGTCTGCATTCCTTTGTGGGGGTTTGTTGTTGGCCTTCACAAGGCTGCCATGGCGTCAGATTCGGATAACAAGACTTTGTTTGGGTCAGGCAGAGATAATTTTCCTCTCTGCCTTCAAGTCTGTAACTGATCATTCAAGTCCTCCAGTGAAGCCAATTCAGATTTTAAACATCTCCACACTGTCCGGTGACCCTCTCCGAGATGACATCCATTTTGCACACTAATACCGGTAACACAGCTAGAACGCTGTCCAGCTTATGATTCACCTCGAGTAACGTCCCAGTCTGTAAGGTCTCCACACGGACGGTGCTTTCCGTGGGTGTGGGTCGCCCTCCAATCGCTCCAGAAAACCAGATATCCTCCCACTCCAATCAGAAGAAATCCAGTGATCATCAGGTCAAACATCCACACATCTTCGACGTCCTCAATGGACAGCTGGGAGAGGCATACGATCCTCCATTCTTTCCAGGAATCGAGCATATACCCCGCCGGGTGTGTCCCTTGCGGGCAAGTGGGAGCCCCCTGCTCCGTTCTCATCGTTGAAAAAATCATATCAATCGCGTTGAATGACCAATTAATTAAATCCATTTCTAAAAAATAGGGTTTTTCAGGAGAAGTGCAGAGAAGCGCTCTGTGGGCAGACAGGACAAAGAGCCTTGGGAAAAAAGATAAGGGAGCAAAAAGGGAAGCGTCTGTACTCTGCGAGTGCCAGAAGAGACAGATGAACCTAGACCCAGGAAGAGACCTTCTCCAATCCTGGAAAAATGCTCTACCCGAGAACCAGGACTTCATGACACTCTTGCTTCACAGCTTCACCCTGAAGGTCGAGATTATTAGACACCAGCAGAAATGCATAGATCTGCAAAAGCACAAATGAGTCCCTGAGGTTCCCAAACCAAACCTGGTTCGATTTCCCAGGATCTGTACTTCCCGAAAGACCCATCAGGAACCTAGCTAGAACCCTTTCAAATTTAGGTTCAAGGGTCAGACAGAGTGTGAGACACCTTTGGAAAGGGCTTCAGATCAAAACTTCGTAATCCCCTTTGAATGAGGTGTAGCATGAAAAGTGCTACATGTGTGGTTGTGTGACCCATGTGACCCAGGCAGATGGAAAACATCATAAGTGTCACCCCGGGTTTCCACGGGAGCCGTAAGCAGCACGTTACTGCAGCAGCACGTCTTGCTCGCGTAAGCTGCTGCTTGGCCCTTCCCACGAGACGCGAAGCAGCAGGGGAGCAGCTGTCACCGACCGAGCACGAAGTCACACAAGTGACTTCGTCAGTAAACACAACAACAAGCAGGAGAAAACTACAACATGGTTTGTTTTATGTTCTGTCCGTTTTATAATCGCCAATACGGACCTGAAAAACAAAGGAGACCGCTAGCTAGGTGATAACTTCTCATGGGGACGCACAGTTAGTAACCTTTTTTAAAAGTAAAGCAACCGGAAAGCAGTACGCTCTTTATTCTGAAAATCTCGGTAGCTTCTCTCCATTTCCGCGTCCGATTTCCTGTCTTTCCTTCCCCAAAAATGTCGAACTTGACCCGTTTCAGAGGCGTCGCGCGTAGAAAATAGAACCGGCGCGTAAAGGCCATGACATGCTGCTCCTGAGACGCGGCCGACTCGCGCTGCTGACGGCTCCGGTGGAAAAGGTTCTGTTGACCACAGCGGTTCCTATCAGCAGCTATGACGTGCTGCTGCAGTAACGTGCTGCTGACGGCTCCCGTGGAAAGCCGGGGTCAGATGAACTGATCCTGACCAGTTATTGGCTGAGTCTAGTTTAGACAGGAGTTAAGTTTAGCCCGCTGAATTCTTCTTGACTAATGTAACTTGAAGCTCTTCTAGACGGTCACTAAAGCATGAGGCTAATGTCCATGCTAACATACCAGACTGTCACAGAAAACAAGTCTGCGCACCAAAGGACTTACTTTAATAGTAGTGACGATGACCTCCAGCACAGCCTGACCACTGTAGGACTCATGGAGGTCAAACTCCACTCTCAGAGAGTGAAACACTCCATTCATTACACGCTTCACCTGCAACAACACAAAACTGATCACATATTCACACAATAAATACTTAAACAACATTAGGAGTCATTAAAGATCTTCCTGTGGGTCTGGCGGTCCTTTGTTATGATGTCTATCAGATTAGGAGGTAACAAAAATATCAGGAGGTAAAAATTGAGTTAGAGGCTGGAAGGACCCCGTCTCTAATGAGACATGGATACATGTTAAGACTAGAAGACATGCTCACTTCTGATGCTGTGTCTCCAGAGTTCTTGAGCTCCTCCACTTTCTTCTGTAGCTCAGTCACTCGTCCTTCCAACTTCTCTCTCACAGCAGTACCATGACGCTCCAAGCCTGAGTACTGATGGAGGACACACCCCAGCAGTCAGAAACACACACATTGTTCAATGTGTTTGTTTTAACTTTACTCATCAAAGTCACAAGTTACACTGTATTTACAAGGTGCCTGTTCTGCTCTGACCACTCAGACCTTGAGTACATCAAAGCAGGGAAAGTCCTGTGAATGGACCGAAGAGTAGTCCAAGAATAGGATCTAGGGGTACTTCTGATGAGAGATGGGATGAGGACCAGGGGCAACACACAAAAGCTTAAAACTCAACATCTAAAAGAGGTTTGTAAAGGGACACTATGCTACTTTTTTATACATAAAAATTATTTTCTTAAGCCAGTATGTGCTAAAATTAACCTTTAAAATGTTAATGAAAAGTCAATCAGACCCCACCACCCCCTGTGGCCCAAACACTGCACTTGCAACTTCAAAGCATCCGGACAGGTCCCTGTTAGTCAATAGTAACATGCTAGTGCTGGAGTGTTTCCAGAACATCTCCTGCATGTTGTAGGTCGTGAACACAGCAGATTTGTTTGATTTAGTGATGAATCACTCGTGAAGAAACTAATGGAGGAAATGTTTCAGCAGTTAGATTAAGGTGTTAAAAACAAAAACGCACAGGAGGAGGAGAGTTCAACCTTTGGTTTTACAACAGTAAATTAATATCAGACTCGAAGGGGTGCTAAAAGCAAGCCAAAACTGCCAAGTGTGCCTTTAAAATTTACTGACCCAGTAGCCAACATCAAAGATCCACTAAAGAGCTCAGCAAAACATGACCAACAAAGCGAGGGGGGAGGGCACTAACAAATCTGGGGTACCCCAAGGCTCTGTTTCGGGTCCACTCTTGTTTCTACTCTTTATACACCCCCCTTGGACAGATAATTGATTATTTTCTTAACGTCTCCTATCACCTATATGCAGATGAAATTCAGCTGTACTGCTCCTTTAAGGATTATGAGTTCTATAAACTGTCTGAACTACTAAAGTGTCTATCAGCTATCACCAGCTGGCTAAAAGATATTGTCCTTAAGTTAAACTCTGAAAAGATTGAATGTCTGATCATTGCCTATGAAAGCATGGTTCCTCTGATCACTCAAGATCTTGGTCATTTAACCAATGTCAACTCAAACTTGAGAAATTTGGATGTTGTTGTTGACCAATCAATAGCCACATTTACATGCGCCAAATTTCCCCAATCCAATTCAAATCTTGGTTGATCTGAAATCCCGAATCTCGGTTTACATGGACACTAATTGAAATGATGTGATCATGCCGTGTGTTTATATGCACCAAGTATTCAATCAGATTTAAATAGGCTGAGCATGCGCAGAGTTGTCTTTCCCGGAAAAAAATAATTGTAAACAAACGTCATGAAACGAAATTAAAAATGTAAAAACAGAAAAAACAATTATTCCTGCTTTCCTGATTCATTTAATCAATTTAATGTTTTTATTTTGCTCATAAAAGTTACGTTTTCTTCAGTGAATAACTGCAGATATATGCTTTGCCGCATTTTATTGTTGACAATATTAAAAAAAGGGAGGGATATCCTTGTCTCCGCCTCTTGATCAGCTGGTTCGCAGGTCTGACTGCACTATGCGCAGTGCTGAGCGGGGGTGGGGGGTTCAGACTTGTGTTATTACTGAGCTCTGTTGTGGTTTATTATTAATAAAATGTGAAAATCAGCTGTAACTGTTGAGAAAAATGGTTAAACCTAAATAACAGGAGACATTCAGAAACTTTGGAAGACTGTGTTCATCATGTGTGAATAAACCCGCATCTCATCTCCTCTGCTTTAATGTGCTTTTACAGGTCCTTCTCAAAAAATTAGCATATTGTGATACATTTCATTATTTTCTGTAATGTACTGAAAAACATCAGACTTTCATATATATATTAGATTCATTACACACAACTGAAGTAGTTCAAGCCTTTTATTGTTTCTAATATTGATGATTTTGGCGTACAGCTCATGAAAACCCAAAATTCCTATCTCAAAAAATTTGCATATCATGAAAAGGTTCTCTAAACAAGCTATTAACCTAAGCATCTGAATCAACAAATTAAGACCCTTGAGTCTTAGAAGGACCTGTACACAGATAGTCAGCCAGAATATTTAACTGAGGATGTTTTTCTACTCAACATCAGCCTCCTTAAACTCAAACCAAGTCTAACTGATGTTACCCTGTCTTCTTTACGAGCATGTTTCCATCCACCTGCTGCAGAAACAGCTGCAGCATTCACAAAAACGGGGATCCGTGCTGCAAACCCAAAATGAATCTGCGTATTTCCAGTACAGACTTGAACACGTTTGTCTAATGATTTGTGCAAAAATCAAATATCTATTTTACTTCCACAAAATGCAAGTTCTGGATTAGACATTACAGAAATGGGGGGAGGTGGCATCATATTTAAAAGCCGGCGCTCGTTAATTAGGCTGTAATTTTTTAAGTCAGGCAGTCCAAAAGACTACAGGGAGGCTTGCTAGCTGTTGCACCCATGCGCAGTGGGCATCATTTTACTCAAACAATCCGAATGGCTGTGTACATGCACGTCAATCGGAATGATGATCGGACAAAACCAACTCTCTCAATCGGATTACAATTTCATTCCAATTGGGCCGAATTGAATCAGAACATTCTGATTGACATATTGAGTTATCTGAATCTGGTGCCCTTGGAGCCTGTGAGGCTGAAGTGATACCTCCCCCCTCAGAAGAAATGTGGAATGCTGCCGTCGCTATGGAAACTCTTTCTCCCTATCCCAGCCTGGGCAAGACTGCGACCGGTGAAGGCCGTGGAACCGTATCTAGGAGTCACTGTGCACTCTAACCCATTATCTCCCTCCCCTGTCCAAACAGAGGTGATGAGCGCTGCCCCATGCGGCTTCAGGCACTGACGTGAGGAGCGTCCCAACCCTACCTCCCCACCTAGTGGATACTTATGTTGTGTAATGTCTGAAGTCTGTGTGCATATCTGTCTGAGGTGTTTTTTGCATAGCAAAACTACCCTCTCTGTGGAGGGTAACTGAAATGCCTTTTTTTCCCTCCCCCTGACTCTATCCTCATATAAACCCTCTCGGGCTCGGCTCGGGCTGCGAATGACCACAGTCACCAATTATTGTCATGTGTCTATATATGTCTGATCTCCGAATTTTGTGTACTGAAACTCTAATTTCCCTCTGGGATTAATAAAGTATTTTTGAATTGAATTGAATTGACATGTTTACATGCAGAATTTTTTATCTGATTGGGTGTTCAATCCAAATAATTGTGCGCATGTAAACATGGCTAATATCTCTTGAGGCCCCTCCAAAACACTGGTCTGAAACTGCTTTTATCCATCCATCTATTATCTATACTTACCGTAATTACCCGAATATAGGACGAGGTTTTTTTTTATTAACAATTATGCAAAAGGGGGGTCGTCTTTTAATCGCCGACTAAGCAGAGGTCGTGGTGAGGTCATTGAACTAAAGAAGAAAAATGGCGGGGAGGAATCTGGAGTTAAGCGGATCTAAAACTAGGCAAGTTAACCAACAGCTGCGGCAGAGTTACGACGCAAACTTCAAAATGATGGTTGTCAACGCAGCAGAAGCAACTAACAACTGCCAGGCAGCTAGAAAACATGGCGTTACGGAGTGTAACGTCCGAAGATGGCGCATCCAGAAAGACCGTCTGAAAAATGCTAACAGCAAGAGAAAAGCTTTTCGTGGTCCACAACGCGGCCGCTTCCAAGAAATTGACAGGCGGGTGTGTGAGTTTGTTACTGAGAAATGTAACGAAGGTCTGCCCATTACCAGAGCAATCATCCAGCTCAAAGCCTTGAACATTGCCAAGGAGTTAAACATACCGACCACAGAGTTTAAACCCAGCACCGGCTGGTGCATAAGGATGATGCGCCGGAGCGGCCTCGCGCTGCGACGCAGAACCAGCCTTGCCCAGCACCTGCCATCAGACTTCGCAGAGAAGCTGCAGTCTTTTCAGCGCTATGTGATTGGCTTGAGGAAAAAACACTCCTACACACTGGATCAGATCGGGAATGCCGACCAAACACCGGTGTTTTTTGACATGCCTACATCTGTGACTGTGCACAAAAAAGGTGAGAAGTCTGTTATTGTGAAGTCAACTGGAAATGAGAAGAATCGGATCACCGTCATGTTGGCGTGCCTGGCAGACGGGACTAAGTTGGCGCCGTATGTGATTTTAAAACGCAAAACTGTGCCGAAAGAGCCAATGCCAGCTGGCATTATTGTGAGAGCCCAGGAGAAAGGCTGGATGGAGAGCGAACTTGTGGTCAGTTGGCTGAAAGTGGTGTGGGGAACGCGACGCGGCGTGCTCAGAAAAAAGAGAAACATGCTAATTATGGATGCGTTCCGTGGACACCTGACTGATGCTGTCAAAACTCAGGTGAGGAAGATGAACGGCGACCTGGTCATCATACCGGGCGGGATGACAAGCCAGCTGCAGGTGCTGGACGTGGTGGTTAACAAGCCTTTCAAGGACAACCTGCGCAGGAGGTACACAGAGTGGCTCCTGTTCGGTGATCACGCTCTCACACCGTCTGGAAAAATTCAAAAACCGACTGTACATCGGCTTTGTGAATGTTTCCTCCAGGCATGGGATGCAGTAACAGCAGAGAGCATCATCAACGGCTTTAAAAAGTGCTGCATATCCACATGGGCAGCTCCAGGAAATTTTACCAGCAGTTGCTGTACAGTTGCTCGGTCAGTGTTTGGGGTTGTTGTCCCCTGTCGGCGCTTATTGAAGGGGGCTGGGGGGTGGGGGGGCTACAACATGAAATTCCAGGGCAACAAAATGAAGTACAGAAAAAGGTGAACATTTTTATCCTGCCTTTCATTATCACTGTTACATGACAATGCACACAAACCACATTGGGGCCCATTTTTCCCGGTGTTCTATCAGAACACCTAGCTTGTAGCTAACATTAATATCAGATTCTGCCAACGAAACGGAAAACAATTCTTATGTAAATGTTTTGCATATTTATTGCAAAATCTAATTTTTCTGCTGCTTCAGTGGTGCAACAGCATTATATTAATAAGAAATGACTATACCTTGTGTTTTACTACAGCTTTGTTAAAGCTTCAGATCACTAAGAATGCGTTGTTTCAGCTGTGAGATTAGTCGATGGGATCAATGAAAAAGAACGTTTGTCACTGACTCCATGGAAACGTTAAGAGAATTTACAAAAAGTGGCTTCCAATCGGTTTTGTGACTGGCATATTTTTGTGAGTTTAGAAAAGAAGCAGATGAGACAACGTGTCCGACAATTCTGTTTTTCATCTGACAATATTAGTACATGTCCGTAATGCCTGAGGTGTTTTTACAAACAATACTTAATACTCCTGGACAGGGTATGAATTGCACAGAGGCTTGTGGGGGAGCCCAGTTATAGGGGGATGGGGGGGGGGGGGGGGGGTCTGTTTGGCCTTGGCCCCCAAAATGCCTTGAAACGGCCCTGGGTGTGTGACAGAGTTTTGAAGGTGATCTGAATTGTATCAGATGTATAAATATGACATGTGTATAACTTATTGTTTTATACTGGTAAAAAGGTTTAGTGGAGATAAATCTACCTACATTTTACTTTTCAAACATTTTTCTTTGTTTTCTTGTTTTTATTTAACAATTTTCCTGCCCTGTCTGTCTCTCATCTTCCTGCATGTTCTCTAAACTCTCCAGAAAAACTGCTGCTCGGATTCTTACTTGTTTACCTTATAAGTTACTTTTGAGCAGATCAAAGGGATCTCCTGACCGCAAAGCGGAGCGCAAGTTTCGATGCTGCGTCAGTGACAGAAAAGACAGTACCAGAGGATATAAACGGACATGAACGGTCATGTGTTAATTATAGTTTTTTGGTTGCACCACTTTGAGAATGTGCCGTGCGCAGTACGCAGCTGCCTGGAGCGCTCCCCCATAATTAGATCACTGCTTCTGGATGAAAAACTGGACATTATCATGAATACAAGAACCAACCCCCCCACCCCACCCCTCCGGACAGAGAGTGAAAAGTTGACATGTACGGCCTCCTGGTTTGATGCCAACTCCGGCTTTCTCCTCGCAGTTTATGGAATATTTCAACACGAAACGGGAGACTGTCTTAAATGCGAGACAGAGCTGGTCATGCTACTCTCCAGGCCAGCGCATGTTGGCACGGTGCGCACGCGAGGTGTGGGGTGGTGGTGGTGGGGGTGCGTTCAAGATTTGGGGTTGCTGAGCAGTTGCTTGGCACAATCTTGGGGTTGTTTAGCAACCCCTAGCTACCGCCTGGTGCCACCCATGCATATCCAATGCATTGGATGGCAGTGAGGATGACATTCTGTGGGAGGAGGCGGGACCGCAGCGTGAGAGTGACAGTGACTCTGAGCAGAGCGAAGCAGAGGACATCTGTGAGTAAATGCCTCATGCAGACTTTTGAAATAACATGATTTGACATGTTAAGAGAAGTTCTTACAGTTTGACTACAGTGGGGATTTTTTTTTGTTCAGTACCGTTTGTGTAAAGCACTTTGAGTTGGATTTTATTTGTTTGATTAAGTGCTATATAAATAACATTTGATTGATTTCCTGAAAGAACCCCAAAAGCTTCATAACTGATTTTTGTGATTGCATTAATAGGTAAATATTAAAGTAGTCTGTAATTACGGTATTACTGTATTTACCAAAATTTTTCAAATATTAAATATTTTCTTTAAAAAGTGAATGTTGCCTTTTTCTTAAAATTAATCTCTTGGAAAGGGGGGTCGTCTTATAATAGGGGTCGTCCTATATTCGGGTAAATACGGTATTATCTGTACTTGCTTGTCCATGCAGCCTTGGAGGGGGCTAGTGCGTTCCTCCAACAGCCTCCGGGCAAACAGGCGAGGTACACCCTGGACAGGGTGCCAGTTCATCACAGGGCAACACAGAGACACACAGGACAAACAACCAGGCACAAACACAAACACTTATACTTAAGGACAATTTAGAGAGACTAATTAACCTGACAGTCATGTTTTTGGACTGTGGGAGGAAGCCGAACTACCCAGAGAGGACCCTCACATGCACAGGGACATGCAAACTCCATGCAGAAAGATCCCAGGCTGGGATTCAAACCCAGAACCTTCTTGTTGCAAAGCATCATTTGAGGAGTATCTCCAAACTGCAAAGGTTGGTGTCAAAACACGAAATGGTTATCCATGCCTTTATCTCCTTCCATCTAGATCACTTTAACATACTTTTCATGTTTGAACAAAAAAGCCCTCGACCACCTTCAGTTGGTCCAGAACTCTGCAGCGAGGCTCCAACTGGAGCAAACAGAAGAGCACACATCACCCCTATTCTGATGTCACTGAACTGTTTACTCATGAATGCTGCATCTAAAGAAGTTTCTGACATTCTTTGAACCTGCAGTCAGAGACTGGTTTGCCTATTTCTCCATCCAGGAACAAAGGGAATCTCAAGGTGTGATTTAACCTCTCCTACAGCCTTCATCCACTCTGTTGCAGACTGAGAAAAATTTCTGTCTTTCTTTGTGTACAAGGTCAATAAGGTTAGATCTAGCACCTCTCCTTCAGCCTTATCTCTGCCTCTCTCGACTCCAACCCGATCTGTCATCCTAGATAGCTTTGCTCCTGTTTCTTTGCCTGAGTTAACCAAACTAGTTAACTCTATGAAGACCTCTGCATGTCCCCTCCACATCTTACCCTCATCTTTGTTTAAAAGTGTGTTTCAGTCCATCGGTCCCAGCGTGCTCTCTATAATTAATGCTTCTCTGGTTTCTGGTCAAGTCCCTGCTTACTTAACCCTTCTCTCCATGGCAGCTTCTGGCCCATCTCTAAACTTCCGTTCATCTCCAAGATCTTGGAAAAGGTTGTGGCTAAACAACTCACAGCTGCTCTTGATGAACATAACATCTATGATTGCTTCCAGTCAGGTTTTCGTAGAGCTCATTCTACTGAAACAGCTCTTCTTGAGGTCTCTAATGACCTTCTGACTCACAGTGATGCAGGGGACTGTTCTGCTCTGGTTCTGCTGGACCTGACTGCAGCCTTTGACACTGTTGATCATCACATGCTACTAGATAAGACTGAGAGACTGGGTAGGCCAATCAGGAACTGCTCTGGAATGGTTCTCCTCCTATCTATCAGAGTGTTCTATCTCCAAATTTCGGTCTTCTACCACCTTCCTCCCCCATGGTGTCCCACAAGGCTCTGTGTTGAGGCCTCTACTCTTCCTCCTCTATCTGCTTCCTCCGTAGCACATCCTGAGCTCATTTAACCGAATCTCCTACCATCTTTATGCAGATGACATCCAACTGTACATCTCCATTAAGCCCCATGAGATGTCTAAGCTGCAGCTGTTACACACCTGCTTAGACTATTAAAACCTGGGTGACTGGGAACTTTCTACAGCTGAATGAAGATAAGACTGAGATCCTCATCTGTGCCCCAGACAAGCTGGTTCCCAAAGTCAGAGACTCTCTTGGTCAGCTTGCTTCTCACACCAAACACTCTGTCAGAAATCTTGCTGTGACCTTCGACCCAGCTCTCACCCTGGATTCTCATGTCAGTTCTCTTGTTCTCTCTTCCTTCTTCCATCTCAGGAACATTGCTAAGCTGAGTCCCATTCTGTCCCGCTCTGAACTTGAGACAGTTCTCCACACCTTCATCTCCTCACGCTTAGCGACTACTGTAACTCTCTTTTCACGTGTCTGAGCAGAACCTCCCTGAACCGTCTACAGGTGGTTCAGAATGCCTGTGCTTGGCTTCTGACCAAGTCCTCCAAACACACCCACATCACCCCGCTTCTCCTCCAGCTTCATTGGCTGCCGGTTAACTTCAGGGTTTGTTTCAAGATCCTGGTTCTGGTCTTTAGGGCCTTACATGGACAAGCACAATCATATATTGGTGATCTTCTCAATCCCCACACTCCCAGCAGGTCCCTGAGGTCCAGTGACCAAAGCCTACTGGCTGTGCAGCACACCAGGCTAAAGGCTAAATGTGACAGATCATTTGCTGCTGTGGCGCCCAGACTCTGGAATTCTCTCCCCCTAAGCCTGAGATCAGTGGACTTCTTTAAATCTCACCTGTTGAAGCTGGCTTTTGCGTGACCTTCATCACCACTCTCTCCTTATTCTGCTCCTTCTACTTATTCCACTTTACCCGGGATTCACTGATTTCCCCCTTTCCTATTTTCTCTCTCCCTTTTCTTACATTTTAAATCACATTTTTTTTTGTCATTAACCCTCTCAGTCTCAAAATATGTTTTGATAAAAGGACGAACAACCAAGTCCTTCAGGGGTACTTCTGAGTAAAAAAAAATGCTCATGAAATACGTATGTGGAGTAACCAGGTAGGTAGGTTTTAACGTTGCAAATCTGCAACGCCTGCCTTCAGAGGGTAACAAAAATGTTTTTAAATATTTTTAAAATCTTATTTAATATTTAAATTTATTGTTTTGGTGAAGCGCCTCAGCCCTTTTGTTTTTTTAATTCATCTGTACTTTAATCTTTCAGTTTTTTACGATATTATTGTAGTTTGATTTCTACGATGGACTGACACTCTGTCCAGGGTGTACCCCGCCTGATTGCCCATTGATTGCTGGAGATAGGCACCAGCCCCCCTACATGGACAAGCGGGTTCAGACAATGGATGGATGGATGTAGTTTGTTTAAAACTTGAAATCTTTTGTGTTTTGTAATTTTAATGATCTTTTATCCTTATTCATAAAATTTTGCTGTTCTTTTTTATGATCATTCTATGACTGTTTTCTTTGGGTGTTCTCTGTTCTTTGTTTGCTCTTATAGCTCACAGGAGCTTTAGAAACCTGAAACATACACTACCATTCTGTTGCAGAAGTTCCCATAACGTGTGGCACTTGTAGGTTGCTTTGCTTTCATTCTTCTGTCCAGTTCATCCCAAATCAGCTCGATGGGGTTTGAGTCTGGAGACTGTGCTGGCCACTCCATGTTTACAAGCTTACCATATTTTTCTTTTTTCCCCGAGGTAGTTCTGGTAGAGCTTGGACTTTTGTTTAGGTCATTATCTTGCTGTAGAATGAACCCCTGACCAACTAGGCACATACCAGAGGGAACTACATGGAGCTGGAGAATGCTGTGATAGACGTTTTGGTTCAGGGTGCCTATCTCTCTGTACAAGTCACCGACCCTGGATCCAGTAAAACAGCCCCAAACCATCACTCTTCCTCCTCCATGTTTGACAATTGGTGCCACACACTCTGGAACCATCCTTTCACCTACTCAACGGCGTACATGATGAACCGAAGATTTCAAATTTGGATTCATCAGTCCATAATACCTTCTTCCAGTCTTCAGTAGTCCAATGGCGGTGTTTCATGGCCCAGGCAAGTCTCTTTCTCTTATTCTGTCGTCTTAGTAGTGGTTTTCTTGCTGTAACTTGCGCTGCCCAACCTGCAGCTCGAAGTCTTCTCTTTACAGTTGAAACTGAGACTTGCTTAATACGACCACTATTAAGCTGTGCTTTAAGCTGTTGTCCTGTGAGCCGCAGGGTTGGGTGATGGAACGAATGAATCAACCATCGGCGATGGCCTGAGCCGTTACGGTTGTTATTTTTTTACAGGAGGCGATTTGATTATTTATTTATTTGTTTGTAATTGAGTAACATGTCACGCACAGAGAACATTGCAGAGGTAACAATCAAGAAAAGATCTCCATCAGCGCATCTGAGCCTTTTCTCACCTCCTCCGCCTCTCGCTGCTGACAGTGCACGCGCAAGCAGCGCGCTGAGGAGGGGTTTGGAGAGCGTCTGTGACGCACTTGACATCGTGCACTACAACGTGGCGTTGAGTGGAAAGTGGAAACTCTTCTATCTTTCAGAGTCTGGAAGACTTCTGATTATTTCATTTGGAGGAATGTTTCCTGATTTAAAACTTTGACTAAAGTAGCGCTCGTTGTTATTCAGGCACCTGCTTTGAGTGTGTCAGCAGAGCACGGATCCATCCAGAACATTATTTAAACAGCCATGAGTCAGTCTGAGCCAAAGGTCTAGACGGTCATAACCTCTTCAGCAAGCTCCCTAGAGACATTTGATTACACACAAGCTGCAGGTGACCAGTTCAGGTTTACGTGGCGCAGGAGGAATGTGCGTTCGAGCCACAGCAGGTGAAATGTTCCTAACTTAAGTGAAATCGTTTAATTGCATTGTTCATGTTACTGGGGCTGATCAGCTTGGTTGGACTAAATATTAATTTAAAATGAACGGAAATGTAACGAATGATTATTCATTATTTTAAAAATGAAAGCGATGGGGATAAATGGATCACGTGACCTCAGGCAGCGCGCTGCGTCCTCAGGGTACATCCAAACGCAGCAGCGATTTAGTCAATCCCCACTTATAAAAGAAAGAACCCCAGAAGTTTTTGTTCAGAAAGAAACAATTTGCTTAAATAAAAACCACAACAGTGGGCACCACAGGGAAACAAATACAAGGCTTCTTTTAACATTTTAACCGTGTTTAATACAGGCTGTTTGTACGTCACTCTACCAAACTACAAATACAAAATTAAACAAAAAGAAAAATATAAATTTCTCTTCCAGCAAACATTTGTGCTGTGCTCGTTTTAAAAATATCTGTTTTAGGCTTCTTCTGTGTTCGCAAAGCAATCCGTGCGTCATGACGTCACATGCACGAATAAATCGTCCATAGTCTTTTTGTGGACTGACGATTGGCAGTGGGGAAAATTATACAAATTGCCCAACCTTAGTGAGCCGCCTATCACGTAAGCCGTTAAATCTCAAAAACTTGCTCTCGGATGCAGTTGTGGCTTTGGGTCTGCCAGACCTCTTCCTGGCAGAGTTTGCCCCAGTTTCTGAGTGCCTTTTGATGGTGAAACTGTACTCACTGAGACCTTGACTTTCTTTGCAGTTTCTCTGTAGGAAAGACCTACATTTTTAAGTGTTATGATGGTCCTCTTCCATTGTTAATTGCCTTTTTTCACCATTTTGTAGCAACACTATAATCTGCAGTACCATACTGTTCAACTGATGCTCACGAGGGTATGGTACCACAGTGTGTTCCAACACTGCTTTTATGCATACAGAGGGGGTTGTAAGTAATCCAGAAAAGTTGGAACACCTGTGGGAATTAGTAGCACCAGCTTTCAGGGCTTGATCAAGCTCCACTGCTGCAGAACAGCTGTGTTCCCTGAAAAAGGCCTTTTGTATAATTCTGAAAAGTACATTATTTTTCAGTTTTGAGTACTAGTAACCTTACCTATTGTAACCTCTGTTAGTTCATCACTTAACTTTGTACCATTTCAAGCTATTCATTGGACCTGAATGACCTAAACTGCACCAAATAACTGGAAACTTGGGGATTTCTAAAACTTTTGACCGGTAATCTACGTTCTGGTATGTTTATGAACTTAGATTCATTTGAGATTAGTTGTGATCGTCTGACAACCCTTAGACAAGAAAACCAGATCTTCTGATCTTAAACAACTTTAGAGTAGGGGTGTCCAACTCTGGTCCTGGAGAGGCCCCATGAAGCATGTTTTAGTTGTTTCTCTGCTCCAGCACACCTGGTTTTAAGCAGCAGATGATTAACAGGCTTCTGTAGAACTTTTTGACCATTGAATCAGGTGTGTTAAAGCAGAGCAGAACATGCTGGATAGTGGACCTCCAGTTCAGAAGTTGAATAGCCCTGTTTAAGAGAGAATAATTACACACAAGTTTATTTAAAATTAAGCATTACCGACTCATGTAAATAGGTCTATAAATGTAATGTGACCAGGTCTAAGAAAAAATGAAACCTGTATCTCACCTTTTCCTGAAGCTCCCGCAGCTCTTGGCTCTGCCTGCGGTGCTGCAACAGGCTTCGCTCATCTGATTCTCTGGACTGCTTTAGAACATTAAACTGTAAACAGACAAAGAAGAAAATTACACAGAAAACCAAACAAAAAGACTTTTCCTCTTGGCACCAATGCCAGAAACAAACAGCAAATTGAGTGATCTGTAGTAGGATTCAATGTATTGAAAGTCGTACGCTGGAGGGAAAATACACCAGTACACAATTTTCAGGACTTACAAGTGAACCATGTCCCAGTTGAGATTCAGACGACAGGAGCTTATTTCCTAATATTTAGACATCTCTCCTTTGATTGGCTAACAGCAACATGACTCTACCAATGACTGTTTGCTCTGCAATGCTGATGTTTTTTCTTCACAAACAACACAAGGGGAGGACTGAGCATGCATTGACGGCCGATCACCGGACACACGGCAGTGTTTGAAGCAGATGGCAGCTCGTTAACCAACTTCCACAAACAATTAAGACGCATTTTCGCCTAATTTATTCAATGACAACGCAAAAAAATAAATAAATCTGGTAAATATAAATCACTCAACCTGGAGGTAAGTGGAGAAAATTTAGAAAGTTTGCAAACATATATTGACAAAGTTTTTGAGTTTTTTGTCATGGGACCAAAGAAATCAGCAGCTGAGATGGAAACACCTGGGACCAAGAGGAGCCGTCCCCAGGACTCGCCCGAAGCTTCATCTCCCCGTAAGGATGTTCTAGATTTACTAGAATCCATAGATAAACGGCTGCTGGGATTTGAGGCACGACTCCACCTGCTTGAGCTTCTTCACAAGGAGTTCCAGGACCTCCGAACATCTCTCGAGTTTAGCCAGGAGCAGGTGGAGCGACTCATGGCTGAGAATGCGTCTCTGCGGGAATCGGTTTCCTCCTTGACTGAAGGATTTGATCGGATCTCCCAGGACAACAAAGTTCTAAAGGAGACGGTTCTGGATCTCCAACCACGCAGCATGAGAGATAACCTGGTGTTCGCAGGCCTTCCAGAGCAGACCGGAGGAGAAGCGGAGGATTGCGAACAAACCATCAAGAACTTTCTCCACACCCACATGAAGATACCTGAGGAAACGGTTAAAAACATCACCTTTCATTGGGTACATTGCTTTGGAGCCAGGAGAACAGACAGCAGAAGAACTCGTCCCATCGTGGCTAAATTTGAGCACTTTAAGCAGAAAGATCTTGTTAAAAGCCGCGGGAGAGCTTAAAGGTAAAGACTACAGCGTAAACGATCAGTTTCCTAAAGAAATTCTGGATCACCGCTGAGTTCTCTTCCTGCTGCACAAGAAGTTCATCCAGGATGGGAAGCGGGCTGTGATCTCCGTGGATAAACTGTTTGTTGACGGTAAGATCTACAAAGAACGAGGAGTAACAGCCTGGCTTTATTAGACAAACTTCAGGTAAAACTTTATTATTATTAACAGCACTCACTGGGCTTGAACATGTCAGCATTTATAGCTGCTAGATCCGTGTTTAGAAATGTTCACCTGTTCCCTCACCACCTCACAGCCGCAACACTTTCTTTTTTCTTCTTTTTTCCTTTTCTTAACCTTTATAATTCCTTTATTTCCCTGTTTTATCGGCTTCAGGATCTTTACATCTGCATGGCACGATTAGCTTTTTTTTCCTACACTGCAGCAACACGCACAGAACGTGCGCGTGCACACACGCACGCATGTACACCCACACCCACACACACACACACAATCCATATGCACAGTCACACACGATAAGTAGCCTAAGGCGTTTCATTGCACAATCAAAACACTGTTGGTCTTGTCTTATTATTTATACTAAATAATTATCAGCATTATTATCTTTATATTAATATTGTTAAAATATGATCATTATTTTTAATATAGCTACTATTATTTATTATAAATTTTGCAAATGATAATAATGATTATGATACCCTTAGATCTTAGAATAAACTCTCTATTATTTATTATCAGATTAATGTATGTGTTTAATTACTTACTTTATCTCATACACATGAAGGCGTCATATTCTAGCTACTCACACACACATCTATGGGTGCACTAAGGTTTGTCTCATGGAAGGTAAATGAAGCTGGCTCCAGAGAGAAGAGATTAAAAAAATTTTGATCACTTAAAAAGAGTGCAAGCAGACGTAATATTATTACAAGAGACCCAAAGATCTGCCACATCTGCAGATGAACTTAAAGAGCAAGTAACGTCTAAATTAACTTTTTTTTGCTGATGAACTGTATAAATGAGTGTCTAATAGTGTTTTAAATGTGTGTATTCATTATTTTAGCATTTTGGTGCATTTTCTTTAAAAATTAAAGATTCTGCCTAAATACCACAGTATAGCGCCACCTTCAGCTTAAAACATAGAATTTGACTCATTTTGAATAAATTTTAGCCAATGGCTAAAGAGTAAGATACTATGTAAACCAGTAGAGTACTACGTAGCAGCTCTGTGTCAAAGTTATAAAGCAACGAGCGTCTCGGCCACGCCTTGTGGCGAGTTGGGAGTTGGATTTGCAAGCGAGTGTAGGAGGTCAGCCGTAGTTCAGCATTAGCATATAGCATTAGCATACCCTAGTCTTTAGCGTAGCCTTTAGTGTTATACATACTTATTTAGTGTTAGCTTGGCTGTTGGATATTGTAGTTTAGTTAGTGTTTGGCTGTTAGTGTAATTAGGAAAGTAGTTCAGGTTTAGTGCTCCATATCGTGTTAGTATGCTGTGAGAAGGTGAAGTGTAGTATGGCTGCGGTGGCTCTGTGGGGTTGTACTCCTTTCTGCCGGACTTAGAAATTAGGCGCCAGTGGTTGCGTGTCTGGAAAAGATTCAGCTCCCGCCGGGTGCTGTAGTTAGCAACCAGCATTTTACCTGCGATTCTGCACGTCTCCGTTCCAAGAGTGAGGTTGTGCCCACCGTGGCTCTTCCGCGATTTTGATGCAGCCCACCGACTCTGCTCCCCCACCACGGCGGGCTCCAGTCTGAGGTGAGTAAGCTAAATAAAAGTTTTAACATCTTCTAAAGACAGTTCCCTTCCTAAATGCAAAGTTTGAGAGACGTGGTTCACCCCATTTAGCTTTTATCAGCCTGCACTGCCTTCGGGCTGATTTGTCAAGTTCACAAAATGTTGAACGGGATGTAAGGTTAGAATCAGCGGCCGGCTGAAACCTGGCCGACAAAACGGTCCACATGACTGTCAGGCTCAGAGAAAATTCGGGTTGTTTTTGTGTCAGTCGGAAATTCTGCAACAGTGGCTCTAACTAACGCAGCACTAGTTGACAGACATCATTACAGCGTGAAATCCAGCACCGCGTGACCCGGTTCCGTGAGGAATTCTGTTCAGGAGGTCGCATTTCAGGCTCTCTACATCATATGTGACTGACTTTTACATTATATTAACAATCACACACAAGGAATGTTATAAAGCGCCTATATAGGACAGTTTCTTTTGTATATTATCTGACTTTATAAACAACAATGTGCTTCTATATTTTTTTTCAGGCTAAATCTACCCAAGACACTGGCTGTCAGACTGATTTAGTAATCTGCAAGAATGCACTTGTCCAGGCTGACGTGGTGTTACCCGTAGCAAAGGTGAATTCTTTTTAATAATCTTCTATGTAAACATTTTATTACCTTCTAGTTTTAATTTGTTTTACAGATTGCTGTTACACGTGATTTTATGCTCTTTTAAACGTTTATAAATGTGCTACTTCTTTGTTTTTTATAGAGCTCACAGCCTCAGTGTGTCTTGTGACACGGGGACCATGACAGAAATTCATCTTCCAGAAGGTCCCAGAGCAGCATCCACACTCCCTGAAAAGACCAAGATGTGAGGTGTCTGCTGTTGATTCCAGCTTCCACCTCAGTGACAGTGCAAGCTCAGTGAACTGTTCAAGGTAAAAAAAATTAAAACATCTGAATTTTTAAGATATTAACAATTAAATAAGTATGTGATTACATCATGACATCATGAAGGAGGCTACTGATTCTGGCCCTGTGACACTTGGTGGTGACGTGTGAGCTGATTCACCTGGTAAATAACTTTTACATTAAATATTTTGTTTTTGCTATCAAAAGTAATTTAACTAATAACCTGCATTATTGCAGGACACTCAGCAAAATATGGACTCTACACCATGAGGCAGGCACACGTTAAGAGCACATAAGGTGAGCAACACCACATATTATTTTTATTACTGTACACTGTCCTGGATTTGTTTTCTTTCTGCATGATTTGTTTTCTTTCTGCATCTCATTAGCCTGGCTGATCACCTGATAACTCCTGTCATCTGGTTATGACAGCATGAGGATGTCCTCACACACCTGTAACCTATCAGCTCATCTGGCAGAATAGAGAGAGAAGAGACAACACCACATCTCCTGTTCCTGGAAAGCCTTCAGCCATCCTTCGATGACTGAGAACCTCCATCAGCTCTGTCTCCTGTCTGCCTACAATTATTATAATAAATATTGTGTTTGACAAGTTTTTTGTGCTGCCAAATATCTCATTTTGATTCCAGTTTTGATATTTTAATGGATATTTATAAATTACATTAATTGAATTATCACATTGTTGCATGTTTAACTAGCTCTATTGTGATGAATTAAACTAGCACCTCACTGTTAAAAGCTCGTTTTAATTTCAAGCATGTTTAAGTATTTATGGACATGAACAAAAACAGGAAATATATCAATTGAGATTTATTTAATTAATATAACAAATAAGGGGGAAAGAGTCATTGAAAGGCACATTCTTCTGAGAGCTCCTGATCCTGACGACACCAGCAGGAGACCAGCTGCAGACACCAGAGGATCACCTGCAACCAAGAGCAGCTAGTATCAGTAAATAAATAATGAAATCAGGGCAGTTTTAGTGGGCTGAACACATTACAGAATAATTTTCTCATGGGATATTTTCATAACTTTATGCAGCAGACTGTAGCTTGAGCCCAGATCTCCTGGAGAGCTGCTATCCAGCACATTTCAGTGGATTTTCCTGCTTTAACAGGTTAGATAAGCTGTTAAGCAGCTCAGCTATTTGTTGATGATTAAAACCAGGTGTGTTGATGCAGATAAACCTCTAAAACATGCTGAATACTAGCTCTCAGGCCGTGGAGCAAAACCCTGCAGCTAATCTGATGCTATGGCTAATGGCTACTTACCATTCAGATAGTTCTGTTGGGTCGGTTCCGGTAATTTCAGGCAACTCACAAGCTCAAAACAATAAGGCTCAGGTCCGCTTGTCTCCTCCAAATAGACTTGGTCCCTTTCTTCTCGAGTGTCTGGGTAAGGAGGGGGAGAAACGTCCTCCACTTCTAATGACTGCTCAGAGTGAAGGGAGCTAGCATCGTCTAGTTAGCCATCGTCTTCGTCACTGCCGCGGCTCCGCCCTCTCGGTCCTCCAGGCAACGCCTACTAATGTTGCATTTTTTAAAATTGATACGTGGGTGGAGAAGGACTCCGAGGCACACTTTACCTGCTCTTTAAAACACCTGAGTTTCCCAGCATGTTCTCTGCATGCTATAACTCTAGGCAAAGGGGTGTAGCTATTTTAATACACAAAAACATCAATTTCACAGTATTGGACACAATTTCAGATCCAGAGGGTAGATTTATAATACTAAAAATATCTATACAGAACCAAAGCTTATTTATCATCAGCATACTGTATACTGTCCAAATATCGATGACCCTCCATTCTTTCATATTGTTTCTCTGTACTCTCCGAACACTTGGACTGTCCACTTATACTTGGAGGTGATTTTAATTTTTGGATGGACGCTTTGACAGACAGGCTCAGTAAAGCTGGGATTCAGCGCAATTGGCAATCCGCTAACATAGTTAAACAGTACATGAGTGATTATGGGCTTTGTGATGCATGGCGATCTCTTCATCCCAACCGTAGAGAGTATACTTTTTTTCTCACACGTCCATCACTCTCATTCACGTTTGGATTATTTTCTAGTCAGCAGCTCATTGTTGGCTGACATTTCAGACACTGAGATACACCCCATAGCTGTCAGCCACCATGCTCCGGTTTCATTAACTCTGGTAAACAAGAAGACAATCCCACCAAAACAAAAACTGGAGGTTTAATCCATCACTGCTTAAAGATGAAGGTTTTATTGATTTTTTTTTAAAAAAGGAGTGGGCTTTATATTTAGAACATAATGACCTGCCTGGAACATCAGCATCTATTCTCTGGGAGGCAGGAAAGGCAGTGATGAGAGGTAAAATAATCTCTTTCTCATCACATAAAAAAAAAACGAAAAACAAACGTATTCAGGAGTTAGAAGAAATTATTAAGCCTTTAGAGGCATCCACAGAAGAAGAGTTACTGAGCAAATTACGTGAAGCTAAATTAGAACTTCATGGAATTATTGACAAAAAGACAGTTTTTAGCACAAAGACTACGAATAGAAAACTTTGAACATAGTAAAAAAATCAGGCAAAGTCTTAGCTAACCAGTTAAGAATAAATAAAGAGAAAACTACCAAATCTGCTGTTAAAGACTCAACCGGGAATATAGTTAATGACCCTGAAAGAATAAACAACACTTTCAGAGACTTTTACCAAACTTTGTACTCACCACAGATAAACCCATCAGATAATGAGATCGATGAGTTCCTTGACAGGATAACACTTCCTAAATTATCAGACAGCCAAGTTACAGTCCTGGACTCGCCACTAACCTCAGCGGAGCTCCAGGAGGCCCTTAAATCCATGACAAATAGGAAAGCTCCAGGTCCAGACGGGTTCCCAGCGGAGTTCTACAAAGAATTCTGGATCATTCTGGCTCCAACATTTTTCAGAATGGTGAGGGAAATCGAAGAGAGCGGCAGATTACAGCCAAACATGAATTCAGCCAATATTAGTCTTTTATTAAAACCAGGCAAAGGCCCTGCATTTCCTACCAGCTATCACCCAATTTCTCTTATTAATCTTGATCTCAAAATAATTTGTCAAGCCCTGGCAAAAAGATTAGAGAAGGTAACCCCCTTCATGATGCACCCTGACCAAACTGGTTTCATTAAGGGTAGACAGTCATCCACAAACTCACGTAGATGACTTAACTTGATAGATTTCTCTTACAGAAGAAACATAGAAACTAGTATATTATCTCTAGATGCAGAAAAGGCTTTCAATAGAGTTAACTGGAAGTTCTTATTTGCAACTTTACATAAATTTGGTTTTGGGAACTTCTTCATAAATTGGCTACAAACATTGTACAGTTCACCAACTGCACGTTTCGGGACAAATAACCAAATATCAGCTAGCTTCTGTCTTCAGAGGGGGACCAGGCAGGGATGCCCACTCTCCCCCTCACCGTTTGCTAACTTTATCGAACCACTAGCGGCAGCAATTAGGCAAACAACAGGTGTTAAAGGCATAAAGTGTAAGAAAATAGAACATAAGATCAGTCTTTATGCAGATGATGTTTTACTCTTTCTCCAGAATTCTCAATCCTCTGTCTCCCATTCAATAGAACTGATTCAGATTACTCAATAAACTGGTTAAAATCCACAGTTCTACCAATTAATTTCTCTTTTGTCAATTTGCTTAATACACAATTGGAGTCAGGGAATATCACATACCTCAGAATTAATATCTCTCCCAAGTTGGCAGATCTAACCAAACTAAATTACATCCCACTTTTAAAGAAAGTGGAAGATGATCTTGCAAGATGGAAATCCTTACCAATACCACTAATGGGAGGGTTGCTATAATTAAAATGATGGTCTTACCCAGAATAAATTACTTATTCTCAATGATCCCAAACAAACCACCAGCTGACTGGTTTAGATCTCTGGACTCCTCAATCACTAAATTCCTTTGGCTGGATAAACCTCCAAGAATTACCTGGCTGCATGGTGGTGCAGTGGTAAGCACTGTTGCCTCGCAGCACGAAGGTTGCAGGTTCGAAACTCGGCTCGGCTGCGGCCTTTCTGCGTGAAGTTGCGTGTTCTCCCCATGCATGCGTGGGTTTCTTCCGGGTACTCCGGTTTTCCCCACAGATCACAACATGCCCTATAGGTTATAAATTGTAATCGCTTTGGATAAAAGCGTCTGCTAAACAAATTAACATAAACATAAACATAATTAGCTTAAAAACTGTTTAGAAGAACAAAGATGGAGGACGGGATCTATCCAACTTTCAGCCTTATTTCTTAGCCAACAGGCTGCAAGATATACCAAGATGGATGCAAAATAACCCATTAGATGAGTCCTGGTTAGATATAGAACAGACACTTTGCAATACGACAAAGCTTTCAGACTTACCATTTATTAGCTCAAGCATAAGAAAACATGAAGGCTTCAAAAGTATTTGTATCAGCATCTCTCTGACAGCATGGTGGGAGTATCTTAAAATGACGGAGTCTTCACTAGTACCATGCAGACGCACACCTATCTGGAATAATCCTGATATTTTGCAAAATAACAAAATGATGAACCTTCCGGACTGGAAAAGTAAAGGAATCCTATACCTGGAACACTTATATGAAGGATTGGACTTCATCCCATTTAATAGAATAGTCTCCCAATTTGGAAAAGATAAGAATAGCTTTTTAAAATATCACCAAATTAAATCTGTAGTTAAACAAAAACTTAAGCTCAATAAAACAGAATTACAAACACCACCAACGGTATTAGACTTCTACAATCTCAAACCCCCAAACTACTATCTAAAGTTTATAAGACACTGTCCAAAATAGACGATAGAATAGACGTTCCTTTGCGGTTTCCTGGATACTAAACTAACAACAGCCTTCCATGTCATGAGTCAATATGGGTGAGTTCCATGTGGCAGGGCAACACATTCTCACACCCAAGGCATCAAAATTTGACTCGTGTGATCAAGCCTCAATATATGACAATTCATGATGCCCCAGTGCGTCAGGAGACGACAATCAAGGACAAACAGCTGACGTAGCGTCCCAGAGCGTCAGTATCCGACGCCGGTGGTGAGACGGACATTAGAACTACTTGTGAACTACTTAACCTTCCCCTCACCCCAATCTTAACCTTATGGTCACAGTTTATGGACCTTAAGGTTAGGATTGGGGTGAGGGGAAGGTTAAATAGTCGAATAATGTCCGTGTGACCGCCTGCGTCTAACAGTCAGCGGAGCCACACGACCCAACGTGCCCCTGATCGTCGTCTCCTGACGCGCTGGGGCGTCCAGAATCGTCATATATTGAGGCTTGGTCACACGCATCATATTTTGACGCCTTGGCTGTGAGAATGTGTTGGGCAGAGGTGAGGTGATGCTCACTCCTCACCCCTGCTACATGGACTTTAAGGGATAAACCATCAACCCTGCTCAATGGTCACCTTTCCTGGAGGGGTCACCCGATAAGACAGTGGGAGGGTAAACTAGAGCCCTGCACTGAAGCCCTAGGCCCTCGGGTCAGCCCGGCCCGACGGCCCGACGGCCGGGCTTCGGGCCAACGACTGTGTAATTACCTCGGACACGGGCCGGGCGCCTTTATTTTTAAAAACACAATTTTGAAACACAAACGCAGCAGTAGAGCCCTGCACGGGACTTTCTTCATCCCGCTCCTGCCCGCTCCCGCTGAATTTGTGACAATTACCGCCTGCAACTGCAACGTGTGTGTTACACTCCCGCCCGCACCTGCAGCGTGCATGTCTACTCCCGCCCACAACCGCAAAACTCGGAGAAATTATTACCTCACAATAAAAGAGATGTATCGAGTTTGCGTCCTCTCTGGTCCTGGAGAAAACATGTCACAACCCGCGGCTCTCTGTGCTTGTAAATTAATGAATGGATATTTAAATAAAATGCCTTATATTTTACTGAATTAATTTTATATCTGTAAGTCAATTCTATATAAAGATTGTCTGCGTAAAACTGAACAGGCCCAGCCCAGTCTTACTGACCGGGTTGACGGGTCACGCTTGTGCGTAATCATATACGCTGCCTGAGCTGAAGAGATTCTGGGACTCTCCTCAGACGCCACATTGGAGACAGGAACAAGCACTATTCAGCCAAAGTTTTATAATCAGGGAACATTTTCTAAGTGACAAGTCTCTCTGAGCGACAGGGTTTGGAAAACACTCGCTTCAGTGGGAGGAACCTTCCCGCATGCGCTCTGGTTCTGCGACGCACTCCAAGCCCCTCTCCACAACTTCAGCTCGCTGTGCACATATGCGCTGAGCAGCTCAGATGTTCAGAAGGAAATCTTTTCTTTGGTGATTTAGCTACATCTGCGATGTGTGTAACGAATAAAATGTCAGTTCGTCTACATGCGTCGGGGTAATTCTTTCTATTCTTTCTCCGTCAAAATAAACGGTCAAATACGGGAACTATCCGGTCAACACAAGCCCTGCTTTTGACTGTTTTGTTTTCTTGTGAAAATTGTTGGAAAGAGATAAAATTTAACTTGATTAACACCAGAGCCAGTACGCCGTTATCTCCGTGACGGTAAACGAGGGAAAAACAAATTGATCGGATCCTGCACGTCTTTTAACACATTGGTCAGGATTGACGCACTTTGTTTTCATTTAGTTCGTTTAAAAAAGTCGGGCTCGGGCCGGGCCAGAGAATCCTGAAAACCTTTTCGGGCCGGGTCGGGGTGGGGCTCCACCCCCTTGGGCCGGGCCGGACACGGGCTCAGATTTTAGGCCCGTGCAGGGCTCTAGGGTAAACTAGCCTTTTTAAAGATTTATTATTATTATTACTTCAAATAGTTATGGCTATGGCTATTTCTGTCACACCCACTGATGGACCGACTCTAGTCATTGGCAGCTCAATAGAAACGTGTCATTAGTGATTCCAGCAACCATAGTTAAATGTTTACTTGGTGTCAGAGCAGGCCACATTAAATCCTACCTGAAACTGCTGGCTAAGGGTAAGCGTAAATACAGATTGTTATTCACGCTGGCGGTAACGACACCCAGTTGCGGCAATCGGAGGTCACTAAAATTAATGTTGCTTCGGTGTGTAAGTTTGCCAAAACAATGTCGGACTCTGTAATTTCCTCTGGCCCCCTGCCTGATCGGACCAGTGACGACATGTTTAGCCGCATGCTGTCCTTCAACCGCTGGTTGTCTAGGTGGTGTCCTGAAAACAACGTGTGCTACATTGATGATTGGAAAACCTTTTGGGGAAAACCTGGTCTGATGCGGAGAGACGGCATCCATCCCTCTTTGGATGGAGCAGCTCTTCTTTCTAGGAACATGGCCAGTTTTATTAGTCCTCCATGACAACCCAGGGTCCAGACCAGGAAGCAGAGTCGTAGTTTAACCCACCCCTCTGCAGCTTCTGCACTGTTACCCACCCACTACCCCATAGAGACAGTGTCCTGCCCACGGCCAAAATCACACAGATTAAATATCAGGCTTAATAAAGCAAATCATGGAAATCTCATAAATATTAGAACAAATTCAACTGAGCAGAAAACTAGAAAAATTAAATGTGGGTTGTTGAACATTAGATCTATTTTTTCTAATACTCTGTTAGTTAATGAGTTGATTTGTGATAATCAGATCTCTTTGCTCTCTCTCACAGAATCCTGGCTGCAGCAAGAGGACTATGTTAGCTTAAACGAGTCGACTCCTTCAAATTATTTAAATCATCATATTGCTCGAAGTACAGGGCGAGGAGGAGGAGTGGCAACCATTTTTCATTCGAACTGCATCAATCCCTTACCAATTAATAGCTACAGTTCGTTCGAACATCTTATTCTTAGTTTTCCTAATCCAGATTGCAAAACTGTAAAACCACTCTTGTTTGTAGTTTTATATCATCCACCGGGCCCTTACTCTGAGTTTTTGGATCAGATCTCTGATTTTTTATCTGATTTGGTGCTAAATACTGATAAGGTCATTATAGTAGGGATTTTAAAATTCGTGTGGACATTGAAATTGATTGCCTCAATGTAGCCTTTAGTAATATCTTAGACTCAATTGGTTTTAATCAAAGAATACATAGCTCCACCCACTCCTGCCATCATACATTAAACCTTGTGCTGACTTATGGCATAGAGTGTGAGGAAATAACAATCTTTCCACATAATCCAGTCCTCTCGGACCACTTTCTGATAACCTTTGAGTTTTTTATAACTGAGTTCTCGAGACATGAAAGTAAATTTCTATTGCATCTTTTAAATCAACTGTTCTATCTTTACTGTCTTCAGCATCTCAGAGGAAAGTAAGAGGGCAATATTTTCTAGCCCTTCACAAATTAATGATCTAGTTCATAATGTAATTTTTTTACATGTGGCATTAGATGATGCTGCTCCTTTTAAAAAGAAGGTAATTACTTTTAGGAAGATGGCTCCCTGGTTTAATTCTCATTTACGAACTTTTAAACAGAACTCTAGAAAACTGGAGAGAACATGGCGCTCTACACACTAGGAGGAGTCCTAATTATCCTGGAAAAATAGTCTTGTGCTTTATAAAAATAAGCTTCGACAAGCTAGAACTGCATTTTTTTTTCATCGCTAATTGAGGAGAAAAAGAGTAATCCTAAATTTCTTTTCAGTACAGTTGCCAAATTTACACAGAATCATAGCTATGAACCATCTATTCCCTTAGCCCTCAGCAACAACGACTTTATGAGATTTTTCATGAGTAAAATTAATTCTATTAGAAACAAAATCTTTAGCATCCTCCCTAATGTGATTTCTTCTTCCTCAGTAAGTGAGGCAGCATCAGAGGTGACTGTAGAACCTCATCTGTGCTTGAACCGTTTTGATCCAGTTGAGCTTTTGGAGTTATTAAAAATATTAGCTTCATCTAAACCGTCAACTTGCATTTTGGATCCAATCCCAACCAAATTATTTAAAGATGTGTTTCCTTTGGTTACTGCCCCCAATCTAGATATAATCAATCTATCCTTAGTAAATGGATACGTACTGCAGGGTTTTAAGGTTGCTGTAATCAAACCTTTACTTAAGAAGCCTTCTCTGGATCCAGATGACCCAATGAATTATAGACCAATATCTAACCTTCCATTTTTATCCAAAGTCCTGGAGAAAATAGTGGCCATCCAAGTATGTGAGCATCTAAACACTAATGCTCTGTTTGAGGAATTTCAGTCTGGTTTTAGAGAGTATCACAGCACTGAAACTGCATTAGTGAGAGTTACAAATGATATTCTCATGACCTCGGATAAGAATCTTGAGTCTGTTCTAGGGTTGTCACGGTTATTGTGACCAAAATTATCACGGTTTTCTGTATTATCGCGGTATTTTTTTAAACGAGTTACATTTTCAGACAGCTAAATGAACCCTGTATATCAGGAAAATATTGTGTTCAGTTTGTGTCGAAATTTGGCCTAAAATGTGTTATTTTGTAATTATGTCGTTGATTTGTTTACATTTTTCCCCTTTAGTCTTTAAAATACCAATATTTGCCCATAACTTATTTGTCGGTTTGATGTCCTCATTTTAAAAATATTAGACCAGATAATACTCAGTACTCAAATAGCCTTCTAATTAGATACTTTTTTACCCTTAATTGAGTAATAAACACTATCAGGAAAATATTGTCCTCGGTTTGTGTCCTTCCGGTGAGCTTTGCAGATGTGGGAAAATGTCATCAGGCAGTAATCGTTGTTAAATTCATAATTATTCTCGGAGAGAGACCAACTCTTATCTGCCCCTGGGAGCCCCGTAATGCATAGCGTCATTTCAACATGGCGGTGTCCGCGACACGGTTTATATGCAGGTAGCGGCGCTGCGGCTGCTTTATATAGCGACTCGTTGCTTTCTCCCTCAACCCAAATCCTCGGATCACACATTTTAACTAAAGCGCTAACGTTAGCTTGCCTTGCGTTGACTGTAGAGTTGTGGGTGATGGTCACGCAGATGTGTCATGAGATTTGAAGCGTTGCTGCCTTTCACTGACACTTTTTCTGCACGTGCTGCAAACAGGATAGCCGTCTTCTATCAGCTGTCCCTCGGCATTCTTCAAATATCCAAAAAATGCCCGTACTTCCGACTTTGTCTTGTCTGAGGGATAATAAATGTCCTGAGCGCTGCCGCCTCCTCTTCTGGACATTATTTCAGCTTAAGGCTCAAGAAAGTTTTGGTTGTAAACAACAAAGTGCGCATGTGCCGCCGGCAACTTCAGCAGATGATACGGTGGCTGGTAGGGTCACCGCGCCTACACCGCAGCCACGGTACTCCACCGAGATAATATAGTTTTTTTTAAAAACAAGACGGTTATTATTATTGTCAACTTTTTTACCGGGGTTTACCGGGTTTACAGATTCATTCAACTACGTTATAGTAACACGCCACTTTACATGCAGTTATGGTAACAATGTTGTAACAATGGGAAAAGTAATAAATTAGATTACGCTGTTACCTAAAAATAATGTTGTTAGTAACGCCGTTATACTTGAACGTCGTTACTACCAACACTGGTTATGTAGGTGCATGTGTGCATGTCTGTGTGTGACCACCTTCTCCTGCAGCTGAGTGAAACTGTCCTGGAGGACATCTCTCTGCTCCACCACCTCAGCCAGCTCTCTGCTGTGCTGCTCTTTAGCAGTGGACAACATCTGCTCAGACTTCCTCCTCCACTCTTCCTCCAGCTCCACCTGTAGCTGAGACAACTACGTCACAGAGCACCCCCGTTAGCGATGAATAATGTAGCTAGAAACAAGGATTATGTTGTTTTAGGTCTTTCTCTGGAAACCTGCTCAGATGCAGCAGTGTCACTGCTACTCCTGGCCTTCCGAAGCTGGGCCCGGAGGTTGTCCAGCTCCATCTGACTGCTCCTTCGGAGCTCCTCCACCTCCTCATCTCGTTGCTGGCGCGCTGCCTGCCATTTCTTCTTCCGTTCTGAAAGTGCCTGAGCACGAGTAGAACCAAACCTCAATCAGAACATTCTCCTGTCTAAAACCTCTGTAGTACCTCTATCTTTGGCTCCAGGCACTGTGGGACCAGTAAAACACTAAACAACAATACAACTTGTTCACTATGACTGATGAAAAGATGAAACTAAACGTACACGTTCTAGGTTCTGTTTGTCGGTTCTCAGGTCCTGCAGCTCCTCCTCCAGGGTACTGACTTTCTGCTCCACCTCTTTGCGTTTCTGTTTCTCAGAGCGGTACTGAGTCTGAGCCCGCTCGGCTGCCTCCTTCAGCTCTGAGGGTCAGACACACAGGCAACGCTACACATCCTTCTTCCGATACAGCAGGTGCATTAGTCAGAACACACCTGGCCTCATGCACGCGGATTTTAACCTCCTGCTTCCAGTTTTAACTCAGTTGTTCAGTAAAAACGAGTGTTCTGTGATGTAGGTCGTTTCACCTCAAGGTGAGTGCAAACATCTGGATGAGCAAACGGACTGAACGGGGCACGTTTTTTCCCCCTTTTTTAATTGATGAACAGAATCAGAAACTAAACACTTTCTCATATTTAAACACATTTTAAGCAAAGTTCTTCAGCTTTTTGCCTGCTTGTTTTGGATTGCTAAGTAAACACAAAGACTGAGGAAAGAAGGATTTATTGCTGCAGACCTCTAATGGTTCTCAAAATGTGAGCTGACCTTCCAGCTGTGTTTCCAAGGAGGCGATGTGCCGTCTGTGGCTCTCGCTGTCCTGCAGCACTGAGCTGAGTTTACTCTGCAGCTCCGCAGCCTTTTGCTGCTGAGCTGACGCTTCCAGCTGCAGCTGAGATACTCGAGCTGTTGAGGAAGCCAGCTCCTCTGTCAGACGAACCTAGGAGATGGAGGAGAACAACAAGAGGAGTAAAAAGAGGAGATGCGCCTGAGGTCAGGTACAAACAACATGCTGACAGGTCTGGGTGGGAGGCTACTGGTGATGGAGGCCGCACGTTCCTGTGGAAAATGATCTGAATCAACAAATGAAACAAAACCATCCAAAGTTGACTGTAATGTCAGCGAAGTGTGATGTGAAGATGATCCAGTGGCAACAAAGAGACTGAGATCAAATAGATGCATCCGTTTAAGTTAGTGAAGCTCTACCTGGACACCAAGTTTTAACCCAAACCCAGCATGCTGGGCTGAACCAGAACGATCAGATCTTTGGGTATTCTTCTAAGATTTTAGGATTATTTAGACTAGTTGAGCTCAGTCTGATGCCATAATAGAGAAAACCCGGCTCACCTGGCCAGAGCCAAGGTCCAGAGGCAGAGAGCGCTGAGAAGACAGAGCAGCAAATAAAAGCAGCTAATAAACAGCAGATCCACCCAGAAACATCAAAGCAACTGATCACTTTAAACACAGGCTCTGATTCTGGAGCTGACCAGGTCCCTTTACACACCAACATACAGTGTAATAATGGTTTTGGGAAAATTTTGTGGCAGAGGAGGTGGGGGCCTGCCCAACAACCAGAGGGTTGTGGGTTCAAGCCCCGCTCAGTCATCTCAGTCATTGGGCAAGACCCTCCTGGCCTGCTGGTGGTGGGCGGAGGGACCAGTGGTGCCATTGCTGGGTTTTACTCAAGCGCAAAACTCAAATGGAAGACAGGAAGTGGTACAACACGGCGCAATGGAAGAAAGTGGGTTTACTAAGATGTTAAACGAGCTGGCACAGATGTGATATCACGAAAACACACTTCTTCTTTTAGGTTATGAACCAGATCGTTTTAAAAGCTGCACTTTTCGTACACTGTGGAGGACTTACCTAGCGCTGAAGCAATCAGCAACTACCTTGTGCTGCCTTCCTCATTTTACACTGCAAGCCTGGAAGCCTACAGCTATTTTATTTCTGGTTGGATAACCTTTTATTGATCCAGAGAAGCTTTAAATCATGGTCGATCGTCTTGTTTTTGCTCGGTATTGAGTTGTGCTATTTTAATTCATTAGCTCATGATAATAATGCTATTGCTAATGCTAACGATCAGCATGTGCTAGAATCTACTTGTAACTACCTTTGATACCTTTTTATTTCTAGTAATTCAATACAATTTCAAGTTTATTTATAAAGCGCCAAATCACGACATGAGTCGTCTCAAGGCACTTCACATAAGAAACATTCCAATTCAGGTCACTTCATTAAGCCAATCAGAAATAATGTTTCCTATATAAGGAACCCAGCAGGTCGCATCGAGCCACTGACTAGTGTCAGTGACTTTACAGCAATCCTCATACTAAGCAAGCATAAAGCGACAGTGGAGAGGAAAACTCCCTTTTAACAGGAAGAAACCTCGAGAGAATCCTGGCTCAGTATAAGCAGCCATCCTCCACGACTCACTGGGGATGGAGAAGACAGAGCAGACACACACACACAGACACACACACACACACACACACACACACACACACTCACGTCATGTGAAACCCAGCAATAGGACAGCTGATGTACCGTACCACCATCAGTGTGTGAATGAGTGGTGCTGTAAAGCACCTTGGGGGGTTGGAGAACCCTAGAAGGTGCTATATATCGAACACAAGCCATTTACTATTTTGACCGTGTGTTGACTCATTACGATCAGTCGCTCTAGTACTAGTCAGGTGTTTCTTTGCTCCTTCACGTGGGCAGGTCTGAGTGTGTCTACTGAATTGTCCAAATCTTTACCCACGTAGGAACAAGCAAATTATATTTCAGACCTTGCAGAAATGCCTAAATATTGATCAACTATGTGAAATAAATAATAAACTTATTGTGTCTGATAATTCTAAATCTGACACACACTAGTGCTCCACTCCACGTCTGCAGCACAAGCCCAAACTCCCACCTTGTCCTGCTCAGCCTGCAGTAATCTGGCCTGGTTCTGCTCACTGGACGACTTGATGGAGTCGTTCCTTTGTTCCAGCAGCAGGTGACTCTGCTCCATGTACCTGGCCAAGCACAGAAGAACCACGAGAACATGTATGAAGAACACTCCAACACAAAAGGAAGAATAGTGGCGGCAGAGACGCTTGGATGGATCAGACCAAACAAGCACAGCTTCAAGCTAAACATCTTCACTTCTCCAAGTGAACAGGTCCATGTGGTGGAGGGGTGGGTGTGGTCATCTACACTCAGGTTGGCTGTGTCGTCCAATGTGGGACAAGAATAGGAGACACCCGGTGTGCTGTTCTACTGCTGGAGTCCACCTGGAGCAGCTGATGTGTTTCTGAACACCTGAGTAGGAACCAGTCTGACAAGTCTCAGTCAACGCTAGAGATGGTTGTGAGTTCAATTCCCAGAAATCTTTAGACCAGGATCTGTTAGCAAAAACCGTGTAACTCAGTCCCTTTAATCTCCTTTCCTTTCCTCTCTGGTCTGATGCTCAGATTTACCTTCAGCAGGTAGATATAAATGATGCCACGTGATTGGCTGAGTGGATTTGTGATAGCATGTGGTGACACAGGTGTACCTAATAAAGTGACCACAGAGTGCATGTTTCCCACTCATTCTCAGCATTATTTAAACAACCTTTAAACTATGTCATGAAGATGTGTTGACCAGTAGACCTGACCTGGCCCTCGTGTATCAAACATTAGTAGAAATATTCCAAAGTTCCTTCCTATGGACAAAATCTAGAATGTCCGTACGAACGGTCAAAATCTGGATTTATGAAACATCTCGTACGCATGTCCCTCTGCACTCGTCTGATGATGAATCTCACCTGTGCGTGCACAGGTGCTCGTGTCCGTTCTCAATTATTTACATACAGAAATGCCCTCAATTAACCATATTTGGTTACGCTACATCCTCACCCCTGAGGGGATTCCTTGCTTTCAACCTGGAAAACAATAAAAACTTTGTAGGAAGATCGACACACTAGGTGCCGAAGTACAAAAGAACCAAACAAGTTGATCAGGTCACAAATGCGGTCGGCACAGAGGAGAGGTTCCCGTAGAGTAACGGGTTGTCATTTACATTTTACACTTCAGGAGTCATTCTGGTTGGACTTACTTTTATTTGGAAATGTCTGAGTGCAGCCTCTTAGTTGTCATTCAGTCTAGTTACCTTGACAACGCGCGTGTGTGTGATCGGGGAGCGGAGGAGGTTCTGGTGGTCATAAAATAAAACCCGAACTGGGTCCTACAATGGGTCCTAAATCACAGCACAGCTCCAGAAGGATCTCCTGTCAGTGCGTTCACGGAAACGCGTTTACTCCAGAGAGCACGCTCGGACATATCCTTAATAATAATATAAAAACGTTCTTTTATCTAACGCATTTTAGGCTAAGTCACGAGGCGTTTCACGAGGACAAAAATATAATTAAATTAAATAAAAAATAATATTGATTAATTAAAACGATAAAAAACATAACAAAATGGGAAGAGTAAAAATTAGGATCACAAAAAAACCAGACCAGACCTGGATCTGGATCAGGGACCAGTCCTGGGTCAGGTGACCGGACTCAAAGTCAAATAAACCTGGCAGCAGTAGCTCAGGAGGTAGAGAGGGTCTTCCAGTAATCAGAAGGTTGTGGGTTTGATCGCAGCTCCCAGAAGAGAATGCTGCTGCTGTGTTTTTGGGCAAGACACTGAACATGCACTGCCTGCTGGTGGTGGTCGGCGTAGCCAGTGGCGCCAGTGTTCAGAAGCCTCACCTAGGTTGGGGCGCCCCAGGGTAGCTGTGGCTACATTGTAGCTCATCACCATCAGTGTGTGAATGGATGAATGACACTCTGCAGAGTAACGTGCTTTGGAGTCCTCTGACTCTGAAAGGTGCTATACAAGAGTAGGTCATTTATCATGAATATTTTATGTTTGTATCAAACCAACTCTCGCAACCGTTTTCAGGAAGAAGCAGTTCACAAATGAATGAATGAATGAATGAATGAATGAATGAGTCTGGCAGCAGCACAGACTCCAAACAACAGGCTTCCACCTCTGCTGCTGCCGTCACCGTTTCCTGACTCACCTCTGGTTTTGGTTGATGAGATCACCGATCTTACGGTTCTGCTCCTCGATACGAGAGCTTTTTTCAAACATTTCTTTTTTAAGACAGTCGTTCTCCTAAAAACAAAAGAACCAGTTGGGTGAAATAAAAAACTCATACGAACTACAAAGACAAACATCAGCTCCTACCTGAACAATCCTTTGAATGTTGTGCACGATCATGGATGTTTCCATGGTCATACTGGACACACTCATGGAATGACTCCCTTGTCTTTGAAGATCATCCATCTGTGAGAGGGAGAGATAAACCCTCATGCTGGTAGGTTTCAGAGCCTCCCCGTCAGGACCACCTTGTTTAAAGCTTTTCTACCTTGGAGTTCAGCTGGTCCACTTTGTCTGCTACTTTTCCCACAGCTAACCGGATCTCTGTGTTGTGCTGCCGAGCCTCCGTCATCAGGAAGGAAGTCACATCCCCAGAACCTGCAGAGGTCAAATATGATTTCTCACAGGAAGCGACGAATAAAACGCTAACCTGGACCAGCGACTTCTAGATCCACCAGCACTAAAAGACAGGATCACTAACAAGCAGCATCGGTAGTATAAATGATCATCTTCCAAAAATTGATGCATTTATTCAGACTGGCTTACTGAGAGTTGGGCAGTACATTTACAGGTGCTGGCCAGTAAATTAGAATATCATCAAAAGGTTGAAAATATTTCAGTAATTCCATTCAAAACGTGAAACTTGTACATTATATTCATGCAATGCACACAGACCAATGTATTTCCAATGTTCATTACATTTAAATTTGATATTCATAAGTGACAACTAATGAAAACTCCAAATTTGGTATCTCAAAAAATTAGAATATTCTGAAAAGGCTGAATATAGAAGACACCTGCTGCCACTCTAATCAGCTGATTTACTCAAAACACCTGCAAAGGCCTTTAAAAGGTCCCTCAGTCTTGTTTTGAAGGCACCACAATCATGGGGAAGACTTCTGACTTAACAGCTGTCCAAAAGACAATCATTGACACCTTGCACAAGGAGGGCAAGACACAAAAGGTGATTGCTAAAGAAGCTGGCTGTTCGCAGAGCTCTGTGTCCAAGCACATTAACAGACAGGCGAAGGGACGGAAAAAATGTGGTAGAAAAAAGTGTACAAGCTCTAGGGATAACCGCACCCTGCAGAGAATTGTGACGACAAACCCATTCAAAAATGTGGGGGAGATCCACAAAGAGTGGACTGCAGCTGGAGTCAGCGCTTCAAGAACCACCACGAGGAGACTCATGAAAGACATGGGATTCAGGTGTCGCATTCCGTGTGTCAAGCCACTCTTGAACATGAAACAGCGCAAGAAGCGTCTCGCCTGGGCCAAGGACAAAAAGGACTGGACTGATGCTGAGTGGTCCAAAGTTATGTTTTCTGATGAAAGCAAGTTCTGCATTTCCTTTGGAAATCAAGGACCCAGAGTCTGGAGGAAGAGCGGAGAAGCACAGAATCCACGTTGCATGAGGTCCAGTGTAAAGTTTCCACCGTCAGTGATGGTGTGGGGTGCCATGTCATCTGCCGGTGTTGGCCCACTCTGTTTCCTGAGGTCCAGGGTCAATGCAGCCGTCTACCAGGAAGTTTTAGAGCACTTCATGCTTCCTGCTGCTGACCAACTTTATGGGGATGCAGACTTCACCTTTCAACAGGACTTGGCACCTGCACACAGTGCCAAAACCACCAGCACCTCGTTCAAGGACCATGGTATCCCTGTCCTTGATTGGCCAGCAAACTCGCCTGACCTTAACCCCATAGAAAATCTATGGGGTATTGTGAAGCGGAGGATGCAATACGCTAGACCCAACAATGCAGAGGAGCTGAAGACGACTATCAGAGCAACCTGGGCTCTCATAACACCTGAGCAGTGCCACAGACTGATCGAGTCCATGCCACGCCGCATTACTGCAGTTATTGAGGCAAAAGGAGCCCCGACTAAGTATTGAGTGCTATACATGCACATTCTTTTCATGTTCATTCTTTTCAGTTGGCCAACATTAGAGAAACAAACATTTTTTCATTGGCCTTTAGAATATTCTAATTTTCTGAGATACCAGATTTGATGTTTTCATTGGTTGTCACCTATAAATATCAAAATTAAACGTAATAAACATTGGAAATACATTGGTCTGTGTGCATTGCATGAATATAATGTACAAGTTTCACGTTTTGAATGGAATTACTGAAATATTTTCAACCTTTTGATGATATTCTAATTTACTGGCCAGCACCTGTATATTGTTTTATTTTGCTTACCTATGTATGGGGCTGCTTGTGCAGGGTAGACCTGTCCGACAGGCTGCATCAGAGACAACGCTGAAGGGCTCTGTGGAAGAATCGGCCCATGAAACTCCTAATTTAAAGACCACATTTGCTTTTTGTTAAATGTTATGTAATGTCGTGTTATGTGAAGAGTCTTCACTTGAAAGGTGTGGCTGCTGCCTGGCAGCCCAGGCTGAGGACCAACAGAGCTGATAACAGGAAGTAAGGCAGGTGTTGGAGCTGTGTGGTGGTGATGAAGATGATGTGCTGCAGGGGCTGGAGCTGTGATCTGCACTGGAGAAGATGCTGTAGGACCATCTTTACTCCGACTGCCACTCGTGTCCTGCTGAGGAAAACGTCACAACACCAGGAAGCATTTTACAGAAGGTGAAACCTGTTAAACTTCCTCTTAACGGTTTCTGGGAGTAGTTCTTGGAGATGCTCGATCTCTGTTTGTCACATTGACCTCAATAGCGGTCTGAGTGACTCATCGGTAGGGCTGAACGATTACTGCTTTTGGACCGGAATTGGGTTTTTAAACAACGCAATCACATGACCGTCAAAACCAAGGGCGTCAGTTTGTTTTCAGAATTGCTGGGGACAATAACCATACACTTGAGTGGGGTTTAAAAATTGCTGGGGACAATAAAGTAGGCTAGCACAGGGGTCGGCAATCCACAGCTCTGGACCCGCATGCGGCTCTTCCATCCATCTGATGCGGCTCTCTGTGCTTGTAAAATAATGAATGGATATTTAAATAAAATGCTTTATATTCTACTGCATTAATTTTACACCTGTATGCCAATTCCAAATGTAAAGATTGTCTGCGTAAACCTGAACAGGTCCAACCCGGTCTTACTGTGAGACCGGGTTGATGGGTCACGCTTAATCAATTTCCCTCTGGGATTAATAAAGTATTTTTGAATTTGAATTGTGCGTAATCATAGGCGCTTTATGAGCTGAAGACTGTGAGATTCTGGGACTCTCCTCAGACGGCTCCTGGATGTGTCGCCACATTGGAGACAGGAACAAGCACTATTCAGCCAAAGTTTCATCATCAGGGAACATTTTCTAAGTGACAAGTCTCTCTGAGAGACCGGGTTTGGAAAACACTCGCTTCAGTGGGAGGAATCTTCCCGCATGGCTCTGGGTGGCTCTGGGGTTAATCAAGTTTAATTGTTTCTCTTTGCAACAATCTTCACAAGAAGGTAAAACAGTTAAACGGCAGGTTACAGATATTTCCATTTGACTGTTTATTTTGACGGATGAACTCAAGGATGTTGCTTGGTTTGAAAGAATTACCCAGACGCACACTGATGCACATGGATGAGCTGGCATTTTAATCGTTAACGCACATCGCGGAGGTAAAATATTCCCATCAGAACATCAGAGCTTTATACTAGACACTGTGTTCAGCGCGGCTCGGAGCGCCCACGGTGGACAGTGAGCTGAAGATCTGGGGTTCGCAGCGCAGCACAGAACTGGCGCATGCGATAAGATTTCCTCCCACTGAAGCGGTCTGGAAACCCGGTCTCTCTGAGGGATGTGTCACTTGGAAAAATGTTCTTTTTATGAAATTATGAAACTTTGGCTGAACAGCGCTTGTTCCCGTCTCTAATATGGAGACGCATGACGCGTAGAGACGTTTGATCACGCACAAAGTTTATGTGGAGCAGAAGCGGTCGGGCCACGGCAGGTGAAACGTTCCTAGCCTACATGAAGTGAAACTGTTTAATTGTAACATTAATGTGTTACTGGACACGCTGGTCTGGTTGGTTAGACCAGTGTTTGAAGTGGAAAACACACACACACACACACACACACAGACACACACACACACACACACACACACACACACACACACACACACACACACACACACACACACACACACACACACACACACACACACACACACACACACACACCAATTAAAATAATGCTGATAGCGTGGACTAGAAGACAGGTGATGGTTTACGTATTTAAATGATGATCAGGCTGATGTAAAATGTAATCTCCATCCACATCCAGACACAATTATCCTCTATTCTTTCTCTAGTTGCTCTGCTCTTGCCTGGGCTGACGTAGCTGACTGTGCGCACGGCGCGCCTAACTAGCGGCTGATGCACATTTTACGCATTTGGAGAGGTGGGCTGGATGCTTTGCTTTTACTGGAAGATGGTCCACTTAACGCACGGGTGTAGACTACATATTAATGACAAATTAATGAAAATTAAATTGTGAGTTTTTACTTCATATTTTATAAATAAAAAGGACGGGGGAACACATTTATGACATCTTTTTAAACTAATTTTTTTAGCGCGACCTGCCTGCTTCACTTAAGTCACTGCTTATTAAGGTTCGTCCAGAATTACCGTGGGAAATGGGTAATAATGGCTCTTTGATGGGAATAGGTTGCCGACCCCTGGTATAAGATCTGAGCTGGTAAAACAAAAATCCTCATCAGCAGGCGTTTTTGAAAGTGGGGGGGGGACACAGCTGCCAATCACTCCCCGGTTAAAATGACGCCTATGGTCAAAACTGCGGTTTAATGTAGTGCTCCTGACTGATCTACGATCTGTTTGTAAACGTTTTTAGACATCTGGGATTTTCCCGTGTGTTACCACGGCAGCAGCCAGCACGGGGGAGGGGCTGTACTGGAGCTGAGCTCAATTGTTTAGCTGACAGAGCTGCACATTTTGGTTATTTTCCCCGTTTTATTTTTCAATACAAAGTGCTGCTAGAGCCGATATTAATGACTGTGCTCGTTTGTCTGCAGCAGATGCCATCTCTCAACACCGTGGCTAACCCTTACTGCACACTGGAAGCATCAGCAGCACAGAACGGCAGCAGAAATGTTTACTTGCGACAATCTCTGCACTCCAGTGCAGACCGGGAGAGTCTCAGCCACAAAGCAGCTTCTCTGCTGTGCTCGTTGCTCGACTCACGAGATCGCAAAATCCCTCGAGTCCATGTCATTCGCCATTAAACCCAAAAGAAGGAAATCATGTTTGATATCGCTGTTTGATGTTATGTGTAGTGATGCACTGAGATGAAATTTTTGGACCGATGTCCGACATTAAGATCACTGTTATGGCCGATAACCGATATTTGCTGATACCGATATACTGACATTAATACTTCTCAAATCAGCAGAATATAGAATAAAATTTATTAAAGCTGAATTTACGTTATTATGTACACACACCACACACATTTACACTTCTGAGATTATTACAATCACTGTGACATGACTAAACAAATACACAACACCCCCCTCACCCTCTGAAACTGGCAAACAAATGGTGACAAGATGGAAAAAATATCAGTTGATAATATTGGCCCGGTTTTTTTTTTGTTTTGTTTTTTTAATCGGACCGATATGTTAAAAAATGACTAACATCGGCGGATATCGATATTCAATTCAATTCAATTCAAGTTTATTTATAAAGCGCCAAATCACGACAAGAGTCGTCTCAAGGCACTTCACATAATAAAAATTCCAATTCAGGTCAGTTCATTAAGCCAATCAGAAATAATTTTTCCTGTATAAGGAACCCAGCAAATTGCATCAAGTCACTGACTAGTGTCAGTGACTTGATGCAATCCTCATACTAAGCAAGCATAAAGCGACAGTGGAGAGGAAAACTCCCTTTTAACAGGAAGAAACCTGCAGAGAATCCTGGCTCAGTATAAGCAGCCATCCTCCACGACTCACTGGGGATCGAGAAGACAGAGCAGACACACACACACACACACACACACACACACACACACACACACACACACACACACACACACACGTAATGTGTCTACAGTTATATTGTGATGTCTTAGTAAATATTCTATTTGGTGAAAGATAAACTTTATTGTATTTATCCTAGTGGATCTATAATTAAACGGATAAACTAGTAGTAGCACATCAAAAGTCAAGGAAACCAAAAAGTTATTATCAGAAGAAGGAGAATGTTTAAGTGGTTAGCAGCAGTGTGCTAGTCGATGGCCCCCTCCATGAGGCCACCACAGCTCAGCAGAACGATATACTGTCCATCCCTAGTTATATGCGATGTCGCTCCTCTCCACATGCCAGGATTAAAGCCATGAAAAACCCACCACTGCACTTCTGGAACAGTACTGTGAGTAAATGATCCACTTGTATTGACGTAATCTACATAGATATGAAATCGCAATGCTGCATTAGACTTTTATTTTGAAAATTACTGGGGATTTAACACTGAAATCGTGTGTGATTTCCTGTCTAGCCCTATGTTAACTGCAAACATTGTCTCTTCCCAGAAGCGGCTTGTGGCCAAAAAGAACCTGGCCATACCCTTAGCGGCGCCGTGCACACCTGAAAAAAAAATGTTTACCTTCAGTTTTCCTCCTTACATTAATCAAGAAGAACTTGTTTTACATCAAGCACCTCTAGATAAAAATCAAAAGTTGCTTGTTTTGTCCTGGCCGTGGAACACTGGATACTCTTGGGGGGTTCTAGAGGGTGCGTGGGAGTTTGCCCAACCATTCTACATGTTTTGTGGATCTGAAGAAGGCGTTTGACCGTGCCCCTCGGGGGACCCTGTGAGGGGTACTCTGGGAGTATGGGGTACCAGGCCTCTGATACGGACTGTTAGGTCCATGTACGACTGGTGTCAGAGCTTGGTCCACATTGCCAGCAGTAAGTCGAGCTTGTTTCCGGTGAGAGTTGGACTCCACCAAGGCTGCCCTTTGTCACAGGATTTCTAGGCGCTGCCAAGGTGTTGAGGGGATATGTTTTGGTGGCCTATGTATTAGGTCTCTGCTTTTCGCGGATGATGTGGTCCCTCATCAGAACATGATCTCCAGCTTTCGCTGGAGGGGTTCGCAGCAGAGTATGAAGCAGCTGGGATGAGAATCGGCTCCTCCAAATCTGAGACCATGGTCTTGAATCGGAAAAGGGTAGAATGCTGTCTCCAGATCAGGGACAAGGACCTGCCTCAAGTGAAGGAGTTTAAGTATCTTGGGGGTCTTGTTCATGAGTGAGGGAAAGCTTGGGTGTGAGGTCGATAGGATTGGTGCTGCATCTATACCATACCATACCAACTTTATTTATAAAGCACATTTAAAAACGGCATGGCCTGAAGCCTGTTAAGCGTGGAGGCAGGTAAACCAATTAAAATGGAATTTGCATAATCCAGTCGGGAGATGATAAAAGCATGAATTACGGATTCCAGGTGTGCTCGTTTCAGGATCGGTTTTAAGCGAACTAGTCTGCACAGCTGATAAAAACACAATCTGACCACTGCGTTAATCTGAGGGCCCATGGAAAAGTGTGTGTCCCGTTTCACCCCCACCATGGTATGGTAAACAGATGTTGTGCTGATAGGAAAATGCCTGCTGAGATATTTGCATACCATATTGCAGGAAAACTCATAGGAGTAATAGGCCAACTTTTTAATTTTAACACACTAATAGCTGCCATGCCAACATGAAAAGTGGAGCAAAATGCTAACAACTGCCACCCAGCAAGAGCAAGAACGCTGGAACTAGAAATTACAGTAAACTCCTTTACTGAATAGCCAAACGGCACCGCAGTCCGATTCCTCCAAATGGAACTGCTAATCATGGTGCAAAATTAACACCAACCAAGAATATCACCATCAGAACACTACACAAGAGGCTAACAACAATCAACCATGCCTAATAATAGAAAACACCCGAAAACACACCAAAAAAGAAAGAAGAAAAAAACAATACTTAAAACTGGCTACCCACAATGCTCCTCGACCCCTGCCTGTACCACACTCTTAATATTCACCAATATATGCGAACTCAAAGGCAAAATGAACGAAGCTAATTTCATGAGTCAAAAGTATAAATTCGGTCTTACCTTTGTTGGCTTACGGTCTTAATAATCCGTGTTATTGTAAAAAAAAATCCACTTTAGAGTGTTTAAAAGTCTAATGTCACATTCCATAATTTTCCGGTTCTTCATAATAAAAAAAAAACTCCAAGAGGTGTACTCAACTGCTCTACATCAACAAAGGACAGCTAACTGTGGAGAATTTCTGGTTCTGTCTGGACCCAAGCTGAGACTCTCACCCGCCGGTCTTCTGTGCATGTTTTCACGGTCGCTAGATCTCTGCGCCCAAAGGCTCTCCGATTCTTTTCTATTGAAGAGGGATCCAACATGCGTGCGTCCGTTACAGAGTATGTCTATGGTCATTTAAAGATTGCTGCGCCCAAAAGGACCAGGAAATACATCACAAGATAATTTAGTCGTGGTAAAAGTGTAAATAGCATGTTTTTAACTACAGTCATGGCCAAAAGTTTGGAGAATGACACAAATATTAGTTTTCACAAAGTTTGCTGCTAAACTGCTTTTAGATCTTAGCTTTTTGTTTCAGTTGTTTCTGTGATGTACTGAAGTGTGATTACAAGCACTTCATATGTTTCAAAGGTTTATCAACAATTACATGACATTTATGCAGAGTCAGTATTTGCAGTGTTGGCCCTTCTTTTTCAGGGCCTCTGCGATTCGACTGGGCATGCTCTCAGTCAACTTCTAAATCCTGACTGATAGCAACCCATTCTTTCGTAATCACTTCTTGGGGTTTGTCAGAATTATTGGGTTTTTATTTGTCCACCTGCCTTTTGAGGATTGACCACATGTTCTCAATGGGATTAAGATCTGGGGAGTTTCCAGGTCATGGACCCAAAATGTCAACGCTTTGGTCCACGAGCTACTGAGTTATCACTTTTGCCTTCAAAAGCTGCTGGAAAATGCCTTGTTCATCAAACTTTTGTTGGGTTGTTGGAAGAAGTTGCTGTCAGAGGGTGTTTTGGTACCATTCTTTATTCATGGCTGTGGCTTTGGGCAAAATTGTGAGTGAACCTACCCCCTTGGATGAGAAGCAACCCCACACACGAATGTCTCAGGATGCTTTACTGTTGACATGACACAGGATTGATGGTAGCGCTCCCTTTTTCTTCTCCGAACAAGCTTTTTTCCAGATGCCCCAAACAATCGGAAAGGGGCGCCATCGGAGAATATGACTTTGCCCCAATCCTCAGCAGTCCATTCGCCATACTTTTTGCAGAAGATCAATCTGTCCCTGATCTTTTTTTTTTACAGAGAAGTGGCTCCTTTGCTGCCCTTCTTGACACCAGGCCATCTTCCAAAAGTCTTTGCCTCACTGTGCGTGCAGATGCACTCACAGCTGCCTGCTGCTATTCCTGAGCAAGCTCTGCACTGCTGGTTCTCCGATCCCACAGCTGAATCCTCGTTAGGAGATGATCCTGCTGCTTATTGGACTTTCTTGAATGCCCTGAAGCCTTGTTAACAAGAACTTAACCTCTTCCTTTGAAGTTCTTCATGATCCTATAAATTGTTGATTTAGGTTCAATCTTAGTAGCCACAATATCCTTGCCTGTGAAGCCACTTTTATGCAACGCAGTGATAGATGCACGCGTTTCTTTGCAGGCCACCGCGGTTAACAATGGAAGAACAATGATTTCAAGCACTACCCTCCTTTTAACATGCCAAGTCTGCCATTCTAACCCAATCAGCCTGACATAATGATCTCCAGCCTTGTGCTCATCAACATTCTCACCTAAGTTAACAATTACTGAATTGATGTCAGCAGGTCCTTTTTTGACAGCAATACATTTCCAAGGCAAAGAAGGACTATGCAATTAATCTGCTCACTCTTCATAACATTCTGGAGTGCATTACTAGTTTTAAAAAGCTAGCTCGGTTCTGAGCTGCCAACTAGATTCAGTTGAGAAAATGTTTGAAAGGATGGTGGTGAAGATGGCCTCCATCTTAAAAAAACCATCCCACCCACTGCGTTCCACTGTGGAGACCATGGACAGCTCCATCAGAGGCCGACTGAGACATCCCAGATGTGAAACAGAATGCTACCGTAGGTCATTCATCCACTCTGCAGTAAGAGTGTATGACTACTCAGTGTAACTGGTACTGGCATTATCCTGGTACACAACAGCACCAATGCAACAATCAGTACCTGTGCAATAATAACTGGATGCACATTTGTATGTCTGTGTCCTTTATGCTGTTTCTTTGTGGAAACAAAATGTTCAAATGTTTTTTTTTTTTCATTATTTAACTGCTGAAGGTTACAATAATAGCCTTCTGCCTTCGAGTGTTTACCTGTATTATGTTTCCCTTATTCTCCAAGTGTACAGTGGGGCAAAAAAGTATTTAGTCAGCCACCGATTGTGCAAGTTCTCCCACTTAAAATGATGACAGAGGTCAGTAATTTTCATCATAGGTACACTTCAACTGTGAGAGACAGAATGTGAAAAAAAATCCATGAATTCACATGGCAGGATTTTTAAAGAATTTATTTGTAAATCAGGGTGGAAAATAAGTATTTGGTCAATGACAAAAATTCAACTCAGTACTTTGTAACATAACCTTTGTTGGCAATAACATAGGTCAAACGATTACTATAGGTCTTTACCAGGTTTGCACACACAGTAGCTGGTATTTTGGCCCATTCCTCCATGCAGATCTTCTCGAGAGCAGTGATGTTTTGGGGCTGTTGCCGAGCAACACGGACTTTCAACTCCCTCCACAGATTTTCTATGGGGTTGAGGTCTGGAGACTGGCTAGGCCACTCCAGGACTTTCAAATGCTTCTTATGGAGCCACTCCTTTGTTGCCCGGGCGGTGTGTTTGGGATCATTGTCGTGTTGGAAGACCCAGCCATGTTTCATCTTCAAAGCTCTCACTGATGGAAGGAGGTTTTGGCTCAGAATCTCAAGATACATGGCCCCATTCATTCTGTCCTTAACACGGATCAGTTGTCCTGTCCCCTTAGCAGAAAAACAGCCCCAAAGCATGATGTTTCCACCCCCATGCTTCACAGTAGGTACGGTGTTCTTGGGATGCAACTCGGTATTCTTCTTCCTCCAAACACGACGAGTTGAGTTTATACCAAAAAGTTCTACTTTGGTTTCATCTGACCACACGACATTCTCCCAATCCTCTGCTGTATCATCCATGTGCTCTCTAGAAAACTTCAAACGGGCCTGGACATACACTGGCTTCAGCAGCGGAACACGTCTGGCACTGCAGGATTTGATTCCCTGCCGTTGTAGTGTGTTACTGATGGTGACATTTGTTACTGTGGTCTCAGCTCTCTGCAGGTCATTCACCAGGTCCCCCCGTGTGGTTCTGGGATTCTTGCTCACCGTTCTCATGATCATTTTGACCCCACGGGATGAGATCTTGCATGGAGCCCCAGATCGAGGGAGATTATCAGTGGTCTTGTATGTCTTCCATTTTCTGATAATTGCTCCCACAGTTGATTTTTTCACACCAAGCTGCTTGCCTATTGTAGATTCACTCTTCCCAGTCTGGTGCAGGTCTACAATTCTTTTCCTGGTGTCCTTCGAAAGCTCTTTGGTCTTGGCCATAGTGGAGTTTGGAGTCTGACTGTTTGAGGCTGTGGACAGGTGTCTTTTATACAGATAATGAGTTCAAACAGGTGCCATTAATACAGGTAACGAGTGCAGGACAGAAAAACTTCTTAAAGAAGACGTTACAGGTCTGTGAGAGCCAGAGATTTTCCTTGTTTGAAGTGACCAAATACTTATTTTCCACCCTGATTTACAAATAAATTCTTTAAAAATCCTGCCATGTGAATTCATGGATTTTTTTTTTCACATTCTGTCTCTCACAGTTGAAGTGTGCCTATGATGTAAATTACTGACCTCTGTCATCATTTTAAGTGGGAAAACTTTCACAATCAGTGGCTGACTAAATACTTTTTTGCCCCACTGTATGTGCCGTAGGGCTGGGCGATATGGCAAAAATAGAATATCACGATTTTTCCAATATTTTATCACGATTTCGATTTTATCACGATTTTTTATCCATGAATAGCATAACTTCAATTGCGTATTAAAGAAGAGAAACATTGAATAAATAAACATTTATTCATATTAGGGATAATCAGCACAGTGCTAACACACTTATATTTTAAACTCACACCAGAGATGATAAAAGCCCTGAGAGAAACAATTACAAAAATCAGTTTCTCGTTTTTCAAGTAACTTAACATAAATTAAAATCGTAAACATATTTAAAGTGCAAACATGTCAATTGCAAACGCATTGTGCAAACATTAACTTGTTCAAAATACTATGTAGCTCCCAGTTGCTCATGTAGTGGATAGTTAAGCTCAAATACGGCTCTGATGTGCAGCTGGACCAGAGATCGCTTGTGGTAGCAAAAAACTGTGCATTCTGAATATTTTCTGCAACAAGTCTCTAAATAAAGTAAAATTTTCCCGTGCAGATTGGAGACAACCCACAGAAGCACTGATTTGATCTCATTTCAGAGAAAAATAGAACAGGTTAGATGCACCTAATAAATAAAATTACTAACAAACTCAGGATTCTTTCTTTGCTTCACTGTTCTGGTGCTGAAAACATCACTAATGCGGATCAAAGGAGACACACAGATGAATGCACCTCTTATTTATTATTTGGAAACTACATTTACTGCAGCTGGCAGAGGCAGAGATTGTTTCTATTGATACACGGATTTACAGAATCATTTTAAATTGTAATAGGGGAAGACTGCAGGAGGGTCCCCACCAAAAACAAGAAACTACGAGTCTGATGAAACCCGCTGGTTTTCCATCAGGCAGTCACGGGGCAGCTCCAACGACCCAGTGACCGAGCTCAGTCGGTACCGACACTGGCTCGGCAGAGGGTGGACGAGGCGACGTCGTGCTCTGCTTAAGAAGAAGTGTTATTTTCCTGCTTCAGAAGAAGCGTCCAACGTGTTTTACGCTTTCTCCGAGACATGTCACGTCGCTAAGTTGTTAGCGCCGCGCGCTAAGGAAACCCTGCGTTCCTCTTCGGAACGAAAACCTCGTTGTCGCTCAGCCGCGGCCGAAGCCATGTTTGTTCACACACAGGTGAAAACAAGCGGGGCACTAATATATTACTATGACTCACTCTGATTGGTTAAGGGTCAAACAAAGGCGTGTCATTCGCCTGGGGTAAGTTCCCTTTTCATTCAGAGGCAGAAATTCAACAGCAGAGCTGTGAATCGTGATAAAAAGGTCTCTCAAAAATGACAGACCGTCAGATGTGTAGATCGTAAAACGGTCTAAAATCGTCATATCGCCCAGCCCTAATGTGCCGCCTTACTAAGTGAACATCCCCACTCTGGGATCAATAAAGTTTATTTTATTCTAAACACATTTAGCCACTTAAACCACTGACCTCGAGCTCAGAGTCACTGGATTCAGGCTGACTGGCTGCTCCGGCCAGAAAGGGCAGCATAGGCTGGCCCATCTTTGCCATGCGAGAGATTAGCTTGGCTTTGGTGGCATCTGGATTCTGAAATTAAATGACAAGTGTTTTCCCAGTGTGACCTTTGGGACCTTCATTTAGATAACATATTTAGTGCTGCTGATTACCGCCAACTGTTCACTCAGAGAATTCGACTTGGCACGAAGCGGTGGCTCCCTTTGGGAAAAAACAGAAGTCAGAGACAGGATAGGTTCCAGTAAGCAACAGCAAGGTGGTGGGAAATAATTCTATGTTCTCAGACTTGAATCTCACCCTGGTCTGCCTGGACCTGATGCAGTAGCTGGTACAGGTGAATCGGACACCAGGTTTTCCATACTGGGAGCAGGAGATGGAACAGCAGAGTCTCTGGAACTAGTACTGGTCTGATCTGAACCACTGTCTTTGGAAAACTTCACCTGCAAAGCAGGAGCAGTGAAATTCCCATCATGTTCCATTAACAGCACAAGTCACCAGGAGGAAAGAGATGGTGGAAGATGTTTCACGTTCTTAAACACCAAACTATGAGAAGAGATCAGGAGAGATGAAGAGGAGTGCTCAGAGATACCCTTCGAAGCTCCACTTCAAAGATTAGAGTGCTGTCGGTGGGGATTCGGTTCGAAACACCTGTAGACCCATAGGCTAGACTGGGTGGAACAATAATGAGACGATGACCCGTCTTCTTCATTCCCAGCATCCCTTCCTCCCATCCCTGTCCACACAGACAACACACGAGTGTAAAGAGACATGAACATGAATTCATTAGGCTCCAAGAAGCTGAGGCAGTAGTAGAAGATCCTACCGACCGGTTTAAACTGGATTTTTACCTGCTAAGTATTAAATGTTTACGGATCACTTTGTGCAATAATTAGATTGGTGTTAATCCAAAAAGATAAAAACAACAAAATGCTCTCAAGTAAAAGACGACTGTGAGAAGAGATCTTTATAAATGAGCAACACACGCTCGAAGAGGAGGAACGTGGACATTTTACTGACTAAACCAGGTTTTCACTCACCTTTATAACTTTCCCAGCTCCAATTTTAAGTCGTAGAAATTTCTCTTTGCTCCGATTGGAATCAAAGACCTGAAATCACATTTAAAGCAGAATGAAACTGCTTTCATCACGTTACGCCAGTGTACAAGAGAAGAAGTGAAGTGAAAGGGAGACCTGTCCCATGGTGTGGTTCTCTAGGAGCCAGCCCGTATAAACCACCTCCAACAGGTCACCGTTCTCCACGGCTTGGCCTTCACCGAGTCTCAAGTCCTGAATCAGCACCGAGTCTAGAGAGGATGTGCTGTTCGCTTTAGCCAAACAAACCTGAAAAAGAAATCAAAGTGGATCTAAGTGTCTGCAGACCAAAGAAAGATCTGACCCAACAGCAGCACTCGTATGTGAGGAGCAGGAGTCAGACTGATGAGATGAACTAGGGCCATGACACTACGGACCTCCAGCGTTCTTCTGACTACACCTGGAACCAAACAACAACAACACATCCTCCTAATGACCCCAACAGCTGTGGAACCTCCTCTGTCTGACCTTGTCAGCCTCTCAGACGGTTCTGGAGGACTTCTGATCCCCTCGTCTCTAGTGCTGCTTCAGCTCATCGATGTTCTCTGAAGATCCCACCTCAGTGGTCCAGACTGGTCTGGACTCGGACTCTGCTGCTGTGTTTGTGACCACTGTTCTGTTTCATGACCTTGTAGAACTATCTAACCTAAAGGTGGTTGTTTCTTCTCCTGCAGTTCTCACCTCTCTGCAGAAATCTGCTGCACTTTTCTCCGATTCAAACATCAGGGACCAGTTCTGCCTCTGGTCGTCGTAAAAGGTGCAGTAATTGTTTGGCTGCACCTATAAGGCAGAAACAAAAGTAAGAATTTTAACGTTTCCCTTTTATCTCAGGAACACTTCTAATCTGCACTAGGGATGCACCGATGGATCGGCGTTTGATCCCAATCGGCCGATAGCGCCCCTATCGGTTTTGATCTGAGTTTTCAAAAAAGATCAAAGCAGACCGATCAGGTAGGGTTGTCACGGTAACCAGTGTAGTGGTGAACCCCGGTAAAAAAAGTTGACAAAAATAATAACCGTCTAACAAACATATATTATCTCGGTGGATTACCGTGGCTGCGGTGTAGGCGCGGTGACCCTTACCAGCCTCCGTATCATCTGCTGAAGTTGCCGGCGGCACATGCGCACTTTGTTGTTTACAACCAATACTTTCTTGAAGCTAAAGCTGAAATAATGGTCAAAGGAGGAGACGGCAGCACTCAGGACATTTATTATCCCTCAGACAAGACAAAGTGGGAAGTACGGGCATCTTTTGGATATTTGAAGAATGCCGAGGGACAGCTGATAGAAGACGGCTATCCTGTTTGCAGCACGTGCAGAAAAAGTGTCTGTGAAAGGCAGCAACGCTTCAAATCTCATGACACATCTGCGTGACCATCACCCACAACTCTACAGTCAACGCAAGGCAAGCTAACGTTAGCGCTTTAGTTAAACTGCGTGATCCGAGGATTTGGGTTGAGGGAGAAAGCAACGAGTCGCTATATAAAGCAGCCGCAGCGCCGCTACCTGCATATAAACCGTGTCGCGGACACCGCCATGTTGAAATGACGCTATGCATTACGGGGCTCCCAGGGGCAGATAAGAGTTGGTCTCTCTCCGAGAATAATTATGACTTTAACAACGATTACTGCCTGATGACATTTTCCCACATCTGCAAAGCTCACTGGAAGGACACAAACCGAGGACAATATTTTCCTGATATAGGGTTTATTACTCAAGTAAGGGTAAAAAAGTATCTGATCAGAAGACTACTTGAGTACTGAGTATCACCTGATCTAATATTTTTTAAATGATGACATCAAACTGACATAAAATAAGAAGTTACGTGCAAATATTGGCATTTTAAAGACTAAAGGGGAAAAAAGTAAACAAATAAACAACATCATTACAAAATAACACATTTTAGGCAAAATTTAGACACAAACTGAGGACTGACATACAGGGTTTATTTAATTGTGTGAAAATGTAGCACGTTTAAAAAAATACTGCGATAATACCGAAAACCGTGGTAATTTTGGTCACAATAACCGTGAGGTTAAATTTTCACACCGTGACAACCCTAATACAGACCATTTTAGATTAGGTTACATTTCCTTTATTCCCAGATTATGTAGTTAGTAGCACTCATTATAATGTTGTAGAACATTTCTGGCCAATCCACGTGATCGGTATCGGTGATCGGCAGCAAAAAACCTGATCGGTGCATCCCTAATCTGCACCCCTCCATGACTCGACTCACCGTGAAAATAAAGCCCCCGTGAATCTTTGCAGCCGTCACTTGTTTCTGCTGACTCAAGTACAAAAGCACTTTGTACTGAGGAGAAGAAGAAAGGTCCTGGTTCATTAAAAGCACAAGTCAGACCCATAATCTCAGCCAGGTGACCAAATCTAACCTCTTTTGTTGCGTGGCTGCCCAGCACGGCTGCTCCCAGCTTCCCCTGCTTCACGTACTGTCCACTAACACTGCTCAGGACAAGAGGGACAACACAGCATTTCACTGGACTCACAACGTGACCCGTTAGCAGCTTCAGGCGGGCTCTGAGTACGCCTTCAAGCTTGTTTAACTCAGATTTAAAGACGAGAAAATAAAACTGTTCTTGAACAAAAGTGTGAAATGATCCTAAACTCACTATCTGAAGGCTTGGACCGCTGAAGCAAACAGAACTGCAGGAGCTCCAGCAGGGGGCGCTGCTTTCTGACTGGCTGCTGCAGAAACCATGTCACAACTAATCAGTGAAAACTCCATCAGGGTCATGAGGTTCTGGTTCTGCTGGTCTCACCTGGACCGGAGCTCTTTTTGGGCTGTTTGGGGGCTGTGTACTGGAACGACTCGTTGCCCTGACTAGTGTCTTGGTCTAGTCCAAACAGGGAGGCCAACTTGGCTCTAAAGGACAAGAAATACTCAAATTAACAACATATATCGAAAAACAGTAAACTCTCAGCACACACACACACACACACACACACACACGATGAGGAGGCAGCGGGTTTAGGGTTCTGGACGACTTCTGATCCCCTCGTCTCTAGTGCTGCTTCAGGTCACCGATATTCTCTGAAGGTCCCACCTCGTTAGACTCTGCTGCTGTGTTTGTGCCCACGGTTCGGTTTCATGACCTTGTTTGGTCCCAGCAGCAGACGTCAGCCAGACTCCCGTCAGAAGACTTTGGTATCCAGAGGAGGTCGTAGTGGACCCAGTGAGTAGTGGCTGCAATACCAGCCCAAACCATCAGCCCTCCACCACCGTGCTGCCAGCTGGGATCAGCCAGAGAGCCCCAGCAACAGCATAAGACCATGCACAGGAAGGTGGAGATTTGAACCAGAAACTCTGTGGCTGTTAGAAAATGGCGCTGGAGGGCAGCTGTATGAGTGTTACCAGAGGAAGATCAGATTACTCGGTTTGTCTTGAGACTGAAGGAACTGACCTCTGACCCTGTTCTATACAGAGACGTTTATGCAGGTGAACATCTAACCGTCAGACCTGTGGACAGATGCTGTAGCTGCGTATGCTAACGCTCAGCCTTCTGTCTGCGTTAAGTGCTTGTTATCAATAAAAATACTGAACTGAACCTTTAAGGTAATCCCAGAAGCGTCCAGCAATATGTGTGTTTTCTGACCGCTATTCTGGTGAAGTCCACAGGTGATCAGAGCTGTCAGCAGAAGAATCCCTCTCTGAAACCATCAAACCTCAGCCGCTTCCTATGTGTACTGGCCTCTAACCAGAGGGCAGACGTGCAGCAACACAGAATAGGTGATTTATTTAGCAACAAAGAAGCAAAACGGTGATCAACCACACTGTTGTTCGTTTTTTAATCTACAAATCAGCTGAAGGTGCCGGTACTGACCCCTGGAACTCCTTCCACTGGTAATCACCGCCGTCTCCCAGAACAGACATGTTGAAGAGCTTGGGGGCCTCATCTCCAACGGTTAAGAGTTGGGATGAGGAGGGGCAGGATCCAGCGCTTCGCTCCAGGTTTAACCCCAAATCTCCGGTCCAGCTCTGTAACACCTGTGTGGCAGATTCAACAGCGCCGCAGAAGATGGGACAAGCACATCTATGCTGACTGATGACTGCGGCGGCTCAAGTTTTCGCCTGTACTTGTTTAACAAGTAGCATGTGAGAGGACTTAGTGGCAGAAAGCCCTCCTCCCTCCTGCTGCTGTTTCACACAATGGTCGTCCAGAAGAAGAGGGTCACATGGCTCACTGGGAAGGTTTAAGTCTGCCTCATCACTGAACATCTGTTGGTTCCTCTGCAGCATCTAAATGTGTTTCCAGCCTGAGGGCCACCGTCCCTGTAGACCAGGCCAGGTGTGGTTTCAGCCTGGGTGTTTTCACTTATCGCATGTTTAATATGAGCTTAGCTGGGTCCGCCTTCACAGCATATTATATCCACACTCTGGTTTTAAATACATAAATGAGAGAAGCTTCATTTATTTATTGTCTCTTTATAGTTTGTGGTAAACAACAAATGAAAAAGTTGACTTAAGCGTCAACAAAAAAATGTTTTGATTTTTAAAGGAAAATGAATGGTTTCTGATAATTGTTTAATTACCTGTAAACCTTGATTCATGAAACTGTTTACATCTTATAGAGAGAAACTAGTGATAAGCGTGTTTAACTCCAACATGAAGCGTGAGCCCGTTTAAATCAGACTTCAGGTCAAAGTGCCTAAAGGCCTCATTTATGGAGATCAGAGGAGGAGGCATGTGATAACTCACTGGTGTTGTGTGGAGATGCGTTTCCCCGCCCAATAGCTCCTCAGTTTTCCCTCCAAACTCAGTTCATTTTAACACGTTCTACCAGAAAACATGTTCGTGTCTGACAGCTGCTATCACCACGTGTCCAGGAGGAAAACTGGGCCCCGTGTTTCATCAGCAGCCTTCACCCGCGGATAACAGATCCGGAAGGGTTTCAGCTCATCTCAACAGAAGGAAACAACCGTCTCAGCGCGCCGGGGGGGGGGGGGGGGGGGGGGGGGGGGGGTTATGGACGGGGAACATATTTGTACGCAACACCAGAGCAGAGGGGCTGGTTAACCTGAATAACCTGAGAAAAGAATCCAATAAAACACACTTATCACACGGCTTGCAACAAAACCACCCTACCAACATTAAAACGTGCCCATGTTAATGCATGATGTGTTTTCTGTTCTATGATACAAACAGAAGATCACTTTAAATATTAAATCGTGTGTGTGCTGTCGCGTCAACCGCTTCAAACCACGATAGTCACTTTTTCAATTCACCAAATGATCCAGCCTAAACCTCGGTGGCACACTCGCTCCAATAATACTAAAACCAGGTTTGTATGATAAAGTGTTTTACTGAGCTAGGTGTCTGATTATTTACCCCACAGCCCAACACAAGCACACACACAGCAGCTTTATGTTTACAGGAGCTAACCGACAGGCTCAAATGTTTACTGTTTCATTTAAAAACCTTCAGAGAAGTGTTATTAGCTTGTTAGCTACAAGCCTAAAGAGTTGGGTCAATGCAAACAGACTCACCCCCCCGTGGGTGATAGAAAGTCCCCGTCCTCGTCGTCCCCGCCAAACATCGTTACAGATACAAACCTTGTCCTGCTCACAAAAACAAACACAGAGGTGTTAGATGTTTAACATGACTGATTGTGACTTCCTTTTCCGGTTTGAGCTGAAATCAGCTGACTCTCCACCTGATGATGACGAGGCTGAAGTTGGCTTCCGATTGGGGGAAACGGCTAAAGAGCCATTACACCCCATTTTTCTCTACTCTGACCATCTTTAATCTGCTCTAGCTCAAAAACTACAACACCCACACTATTCAAACCTGTTCTAGATTATTCTACAATAATAGCAGATTGCATACAACCTTGTTTGGGATTTGTGAAATCTTTCCCTGATTTGTGAAACTTCAACAAAGCCAGATGTATGTGTTTTTTCAGCATCTGGCCAACGATGGAACAGATGTAGCTCAAAAACTACAACACCCACACTGTTCAGACCTGTTTTAGATTATTCTACAATAATAGCAGATCAAATAAAACACAGTGTGGGATTTGTGAAACCTTTCCCTGATTTGTGAAACTTCAACAAAGCCTTAAAAAATCGGTCTGCGCATGCCGCATAGTAGCACATGTCAACGAGCACAGATAGTGCGACTATCTTGAAAATACGCCTCCAAAACAATTCCTCCGCTCCTCCATTGTTCTAACGGCGTAGTCTTTTTCTCCCGGGCCGGCTCTCAGACAGGCATGGACGTAATTTTCACTTTAGAAGTGGGGGGGACACGGGGGTGGCGGTGGGAGGGGTATCTTTACAGTATGTTCTAATAGGAAACAGGCTTCAACACAAAAGGTTGTTTTCTGCTTGGTCCTAGAGCTCAACCAGTGTCAATTTAATATAAAGTAATATTGTTTTTGGATGGTAAAAAGTGCAGGGGTCAAAACTTGACTTTGGAAAAAGTGGGGGGGACATGTCCCCCCGTCCCCCCCCCCCAAAATTACGTCCATGCAGACAGGAACTCCGTCATATTACCGTAATGTATCGTACACCTCTGAAAAGCGTGGAGTGTCACCTTTCTGAAACCAGGACTGAGGCAGTGGAAAGGATTGAGCATGGTGAGATGGATGAGAGGTAAGACAATCTGAGTCTCTGAAAGATATCTGCAAGAAAAAGATTTTTTGTATGTCTTTGGGAATGGAGAAATATAAAATACCTGAAAATTTATTTTTTTTGCAGCAAAAAAGCGGAACTTCTCATGAAACTGAAAACAAATGGAAAGACGTTCAGGTATCTGAAGTTCTCTGGAATGTGGGAGGATAATAAAGTTTGAGGCTGAATATTTCTGCTTGTTTTTAATTAAGACACGCAAACAAAGTAATTTTTGCATAGTTGTGGCTGTTCTGTAACTGCTACATGTCACCGAAAAAATACAATCTGTGTTGAAGTTTCACAAATCAGGGAAAGGTTTCAGAAATCCCACACTGTGTTGAATTTGAACTGCTTTTATAGTAGAATAATCTAGAACAGGTTTGAATAGTGTGGGTGTTGTAGTTTTTGAGCTAGAGCAGATTAAAGATGGCCAGAGTAGAGAAATATTGGGTGTGGTAGCCCTTTAGCCGTTTCCCCTAATCGGAAGCAAACTTCAGCCTCGTCTGATGATGTGTGAGATTCACCGCTAGAGAGCGCCAAAGACCACCACGTGAGCCCCAGCTGCAAGTCACAGGAAGTCTGATGAATGAGATAATGTCAATTCCTGTTAAAAAAGAAATCAAATATCTAGGAGTTAGGATAGTTGCAGACGAAAAACAAAGAGAAGAAATCAATATGAAAGAAAAAACTGATCAAATACAAAAAACTCTGAACCAATGGCTTAGCAGAGATCTTTCTATTTGTGGGCGAAACTTATTGTCCAAGTCTGAGGGTATTTCCCAATTGATCTATCCATGTCAATCCCTTTATATCGCTCCAAAAACAGTGAAAAATATTAACACTATTATATACAAATTTATATGGAGAAATAGAACCCACTATATAAAAAGATCCCAGTTAGTTAAAGAACATAAAAATGGAGGTATGAAATCTGTGGATTTTGAAGAAATGCTGGGAACATTTAAAACAATGTGGCTGAAAGAATTTCTAATAAAGACAGATTCAATTTGGTTTCATATTCCAAAAAATGTCTTCAAGAAGTTTGGGGGACAAAACTTTCTTTTGAAATGTGACTTTGATTTAGCGGTCGATCTACGTCCCAATCCTCACCTATGGTCATGAGCTTTGGGTAATGACCGAAAGAACGAGATCGCGGATACAAGCGGCCGAAATGATTTTCCTCCGTGGGGTGGCCGGGCTCAGCCTTAGAGATAGGGTGAGGAGCTCGGACATTCGGGAGGGACTCGGAGTAGAACCGCTGCTCCTCCGGATCGAAAGGAGCCAGTTGAGGTGGTTTGGGCATCTGGTCAGGATGCCTCCTGGACGCCTCCCCGGGGAGGTGTTTCGGGCATGTCCTGCCGGCAGAAGGCCCCCGGGTCGACCCAGGACACGTTGGAGAGGTTACATCTCCAATCTGGTCCGGGAACGCCTTGGGGTCCTGCCGGAGGAGCTGGTGGACAAGGCCGGGGAGAGGACGGCCTGGAGCTCCCTAGTTGGGATGCTGCCCCCGCGACCCGGACTCGGATAAGCGGAGGAAGACGAAGACGAAGACTTTGAAATCACTAAATTGCCTTTTAAATTATCTGAATTTCACAAACAAGTATTGCATTATTGGAAGATGGTATTTACCCATAATTTTACTCCACATTGTGCCGCCTTGTGGAATAATCGAGTAATTGTTTCAAACAGAAAGTGTTTGTTTAACCAACAGTGGTTTGACCATCTTTGTACACGATATTATGGATAAAGATGATGAAATACTACAGCTACAGAATTTTAAATACAAATTTAATAACATTCAATGTTCTCTTCAGGAATATGAGAAAGTATGTAAGGCTCTACCAGTGACTTTGATGCAAATGATAAAAAACACAATTCTCTTCTCTAAAGTTCAAATAAAACTTCCTAATTTATTAATAGGAGAATTGAACATCACAGAAAGAAAATGTGAAAACAAATTTTTAAATGGAGCCTTTAAAAATATATCTATGATGATTATGATAGAAAGATTAAACTAAAAATACTAGGAAATCCAATAATTGAAGAAAAACAATTAAAATTTATAAAGTGGCCTATAATGCCCAAAGTAAAAGAAATGAAATTTCAAATTCTTAACAACTACTATCCATCAGCAGAGACACTGAGGAAGAGATTTGGTTTAGAAGTTGACCCTTGTGAATTCTGTCAGGGAAGCCCTGAAGAAATAGAACACTTGTTTTTCAGCTGTCCTGTCAGTAAGAGGTTTTGAGTCCATTGTTGGTTAAGAAATAAAATAAGAGAACTTGATCGTTTTACAAATGATGATATTCTTATTTACAATTCTAAATTAAAGGGGAATAATTCATTGTTAATTAACATTATTATTATTATTATGGGTAATAAATACCACATCCACAAAAGCAAATGGAAAAAACAACTGCCAAACATGAACTGTTTCACAAATGAATTCCATATGTTCTTATCCACTTTGGTTCATATAAAAAATTCAAATGCAACTGCAAAAGCCATTTGTCATGCTGCAGAAAAATGTTTAATTTTGTAATCTTGTACAGCGCTTTGTGATTTATATCTGTGAAAGGCGCTATATAAATAAACTTTACTTACTTACTTACTTTGTGATATAAGTGCCTCTTTTTTAAGTTTCTTATTTGTTTTTCTTTTATTGTTACTAAAGATGCCTTGTATGTTTCCATTATGTGTTGTTGTCTCACGAGAAATTGTAATAAGCATTTAATGATAATTTTTTAAAAAAAAAGGACGTCTGATGAATTCATAGACGCCTCATTAGATGCTGGAGAGCGTCGCTACTAGACTGGCAAGCCAGACTAAATAAATGTATTATTTAGTCTGGCCACGCTCCATTGACGGCTCTCGGTTGTGGGGCGGGTTCTACCGTTGTCTTTCAAATGATCTCCGCATTCCACTCGACAATGAATGTGACATTGGCTGTGTTCGAGATGAGCCACTTCTGCGCAGATTAGACCAGCGGTGATTGGCGAGCAGCGCATGCCGGTTGGATTTGAGTCCAACATGACGCCGACTTGCTCTGACGTCATGCATACGTAGGCAACAATAGCCTCGTGAGATCAAGGCGGCCGCAGATTTTGGAGCAAGGAGCTGCAGTTGCTCTCCATCAGCTGCAAAACCTAGGGGAAGACGGGAAACGCCTGGCTCTCACCTGATCTAAAATCTGATTGGTTCACATTTTGATCCAAACATCTGGTGGTAGAACATGAAATGTTAGTTGGTCACATGTATTCTGTAAATCATGTTACGTTGATGATGACAACTATATAGGCCATAAAGAGAAATGTGTTTTGTTTTCTTTTGTCACGTTTCCTATGAGCACACTGAAGCTACAGCCAAGGGCGGAAATCCCATTTCAATTTTGGGGGGGAAATAAACAGTAAAACTTCAGAGAGTAATTTTTGGGGGGGTATCCACCGCTGAAATCCCACCGCCACACCTACAAGATCCCAAGTTTTTTTTTTTTTTGCGCCGTTTCCCGAAGAAGCAGCGGGAACTACTATGTTGTCGCTTGTGATCACAGCCGGTGGGCAGCAAGGAGGAGCAGGCAGGGCAAGGTGAAGATACAGCATAAGTTACCGAGTTTAAAATTAGAAAGGTAGGAGTGGATATAATGCCTTTTGGTTGACATGTTTCAGTAGCATTAAGATAAATAAGTGTTGACAATCTTGACAGGGTTTCCTCCCGTGCTTATTAGGCCAGGTCCCCCCCCCCACCACCACCACCACCACCACCAGGCTAATCATCACTTATTCATGTAAAATTTATTTATTTTTTCATGTCTGACTTTAACCGCATCTAATACTGTATTGCGATGTGAGCGCAACACAGCAACAACTTAAGATCGATGTGTGAGCAGCCTGAGAGGTCGGGTGTTTCATCTGAACCCTTAAAACCTCCAGCAGGCTACGCTGCACTATTGACGTGTTAGTGCGCGGCGCTAACAACTTAGCGACGTGACATGTCTCGGAGAACGCGTAAAAACACGTTGGACGCTTCTTCTGAAGCGGGAAAATAACACCTCTTCTTAAGCAGAGCACGACGTCGCCTCGGCTCGTTCACAGCCGAGCCGGACTGAGCTCGATAACATTGACCCAGCACAGCCACTGGGTCGTTGGAGCTGCCCCGTGACTGCCTGATGGAAAACCAGCAGGTTTCATCAGACTCGTAAAGTTTCTTGTTTTTGCTGGGGACCCCCTGTATTTTACCGCTCCCTCCTGCAGTCTTCCCCTATTAACATTTAAAATGATTCTGTAAATTTTGTGTATCAATAGAACAAATCTCTGCCTCTGCCAGCTGCAGTAAATGTAGTCTCCAAATAATAAATAAGAGGTGCATTCATCTGTGTACCTCCTTTGATCCGCATTAGTGATATTCTCAGCACCAGAACAGTGAAGCAAAGAAACTGATTCTTGAGTTTGTTAGTAATTTTATTCATTAGGTGCTTCTGACCTGTTCTATTTTTCTCTGAAATGAGATCAAATCAGTGCTTCTATGGGTTGTTATTTAGAGACGTGTCATAATTTCTCCCCAAGCAGACCGTGAAAGCGTACGTGTCCAGAAAAAGGAACTTTTGATCACCTTGGTGAATGGAATAATAATAGCGGAATAATCCTGGAATGACCAGAGAACATGAAGTGACAACTTTTTTTTTTACTGTGGTGGTGGTCTGTCATAAAGGGATCTCCGACCGGTGATCAAAATCTAAAGATAATCGGTGTCTATGTTTGACATTTATGACCACATCTGACATATGTCACCTAGGCAACGCCGGAGCGGCAGAGCTCCAGCGTCACACAGGGGTTCACAACGACACAGGTGGGGAGCGAGGGTGCAAAACCAGAGGGACAGAGACACCAGAGAGCAGAAGTTTGCCTGCAACCTCTTTTATTAACTAAATAAAAGCCCGTCTAAAAATATACAACTAAAAGTTTGAGTCCATAAAAACAGTTTAAAACGTTCTTCAAAAAGATCCCAAAAGATAGTTGGGCTCCTCCCAGATCCACAACGTCACGAACAGGATGGGAAAGGCGGCGTCCCGGCTTCAGCGTCCGACTCCAGCAGTCTCTGGTCTCGCTCTCAGCAGGCACTCGTCTCAGGCGTGCTCTCCCGGGGGCTCTCGCCGCTCCTCCCTGCCAAAGACAGAACACTGGGGCAGAACTTTTGTCTGTACTGGCGCAGTGCAATCTCTATCTCGTAGGATCGGCCCATACGGTGCGTCACCCAGCATACAACAGAGGAAGCCGTTTACTCACGGATGCAGGCAGAGGTCCAACCTCTGCCCTGCTGTCATTCAAAGGCGTTGCTCCCACTCGTTGTTGCTGCACGCCACGGATGAACCGGTCCTCCTGCGATCCAACGCGTTCCGTGCTACGTCCACCTATTAGTCCAGTCCCTCTGCCTTCGGGTTTCTTTGGTCTCTTTTTCCTCTCCTGCTGCAGTTCTGCAGCTTCGTCCCTTTATCAGCCCGCTAATTATGCGCACCTGGTGCGCTCTCCCAGTCACGCCCACCTCTTCAGGTGACTGTCATGTCAACAGTGGCAAAAACGATCTAAACTAAACAGGCACATAAAACCAACAACACACGGCAAAATCATGCAATAACACAAAACTGTTAAGAAATTCCAACAATTAATAAAAGAGTTTAAAGCAACAGAAAAGCACACATTCCACTGTGTGACATCCCCCCACATTTTAACTGTGACAGTCCCTGATACATCACTCCAGTGGCCGATAACGTGCTGGTGGCTGACCAAGGTTAGACCTTGCGGAACGCCGAAGTTCTGGCAGTCCTTCAGGCTGCAAAATAGGCACGTTGGTCATAACACAATAGAATGGAGGCTCAATTACCGTCTTAACCCCTGGGCCTACCTCATCTATCGGTTGGATACTGTCCACTGCTGGGGTGGTGCATAACTTTAATGCATTTCGGTGAAGGACTCTCTCTCTTCCCCCTTTCTCTGGCTGCACTTTATACACCACACCTGTATCCCCGACTCTTTCCACTACAACATGTGGTTCTGAGGCCCAACCTGGGTGCAACTTTCCTTGCCCCTGCCTGTTCCTGTCCCTAATCCAAACCCTCTCTCCTGGTGCTAATGGCAGAGCCTGTGCCCTTTTGTCATAGACCTTCTTGTTTTGGTTGACAGCAGCCGCCATATTTTTCCTTGCTGTTTCATAAGCAAAAGACAGTTTTTGGTGGTGGTCTCTAACCCATCCTCCAAGATCATTACAAAGTGATCCCTGTTCCACTCCTAGGTTAACATCCACTGGCTGTCTCAAATGCCGCCCAAACATTAGGTATGATGGAGCGTACCCTGTGGCGCTATGAACTGTGTTATTGTATGCCTGCAACAGCTCGGGGAGGAGTTCTGGCCACCTCTGCTGTCTCTCTGCCTCAAGTGAACGCAACATATGCAGTAGTGTCTGGTTCAGTCGTTCAACCCCTCCATTTCCAGCAGGATGATATGGTGTGGTTTTACTCTTTGTGTTGCCATAACACCTGCATAACTGATACATTAGTGCAGACTCAAAACTAGCCCCTCTATCTGAATGTAGCCTGGCAGGACAGCCAAAAGGCTGGATCACATGAGTCCATAGGGCATGTACTGTCGTCTGTGCGGTCTGATCTTTAGTGGGAACTGCCCAAGCATAGTGTGTGAAAAGATCAGTCATAACCAAAATGTTCTGATATCGGTCTGTGGGCCTCCCTAATGTGAGGTAGTCCAGGGCCACAACGTCCAGAGGATACGAGACCACAATAGGCTTTAGTGGGGCTCTAGGCTGATCTCTATTTCGCAGGCTACAGGCAGCACAACCTAGATGGAACCCACGCACCTCATTCTCCATGCCGGGCCAGAAAAAGAAACAACGTATTCTGGACAGCGTCTTCTCCACACCTGCATGTGCAGCCGCCTCATGGTATTTCCTCCACACCTCTTCCCGCTTTCCTACAGGGCAGAGGACTTGGAACAATGTTTCATTGGTGTTGGTGTCCATTACCTCCCTACAGAGCACTTCCCCACGAAGCCGAAGCCTTCTCCACTGGTGCAACCACTTCTGCACAGACTTGGGCAGCGTTCTTCTCACCCCCGCATCAGGGAGTGTCTCCTGAACCACGTACTGCTTCAGTATTTGTAGTTCCCCATCTTGTTCTTGAGCGTCCTTCCAGTCATCCATCTGTGGCAAAGGCTCCTGTCGCTCACTTGAGAGGGCGTTACAGGTGGTTGCACGGGCTGCTTGGCAATCTGCTGGAAACCTGGAAAGGGCATCAGCATTAGTATTTTCTTTTCCCGCCCTGTACTTGATTTCAAAATCAAAGGAAGCCAGTTGTGCCACCCAGCGTTGTTCTGCTGCCCCCAGTCTGGCAGTATGGATGTGGGCAACTGGATTGTTATCTGTATACGCCACAAACTTTGCCCCTGTCAAATAGTCCTTGAACTTCTCTGCAATTGCCCATTTTAGGGCTAAAAGTTCCAGTTTGAACGAGCTGTAGTTGGCGTCATTCCGCTCGGTGGGGTGTAGACTCCTACTGGCATATGCAACCACATGTTCCTTGCCGTCTCGTACCTGGGCTAACACAGCGCCCCAAACCTTGGTTACTAGCATCAGTGTAAAGTACAAACGGCTTGGAGAAATCAGCATAGGCCAAAATGGGGGGGGGGGGGGGGGTCTCACGAGGGCAGCCTTCAAAATTTCGAATGCTTCTTGACATTTGACGGACCACTGAATCTGCGTGTCTGATCTTTTATGGCAAGGACGCCCTATTAGAAGGGCATGCAGAGGTTGAGCCAACTTGGCAAATCCGGGGACAAATCGCCTGTAATAACCTGCTAGGCCTAAAAAGGCTCTGACCTGACGGGTGGTAGATGGAACAGGCCAGTCCTGGACAGCCTGGATTTTCTCGGGATCTGGTCTCACCCCATGTTGATCAACAAGATGCCCGAGGTACTTTACCTGCCGCTGAAGCAACTTACATTTGTCCAACCTCAGTCTCAGCCCATGTTGCCACAGTTTCTGCAGAACACTCTCCAACTGTTGCAGGTGAGTAGAGAAATCAGGTGAGTAGATGATTATATCATCTAAATAAACCAACACCGATTCTGACAGGTGGCTGTTTAAACACCGCTGCATCAACCGTTGGAACGTGGCGGGGGCGTTACAAAGCCCGAGAGGCATGCGATCGAACTCAAACAAACCCAGAGGGGTGGTAAAAGCAGTTTTCTCACGATCCCGAGGGTCCATTTCTACTTGCCAGTATCCGCTGGCAAGATCCAATGTCGAAAACCACTCTGCTCTGGTCAAACATGTCAGGGTCTCCTCAATTCGTGGCAATGGGAAGGCATCTTTGTGAGTTACTGCATTAAGTTTTCTATAATCAACACAGAACCGCCAGCTACCATCCTTCTTCCTCACCAACACAATCGGGGCTGCCCAGGGACTACTACTCTCCCGAATGACCCCCTTATCCAACATATCGGTGAGTAGTGTCTTAATCTCCTTGTACATCAGTGGTGGTAATGGACGGTACTTCTGTTTAATAGGTGGCGTGTCACCTGTGTGGATCTGGTGACGAACCAGATCTGTTTTTCCATAGTCCTCCTCATCCACAGCAAACACTTTCCACCATCTCTGAAGCAGGGCCTGCAGCTCTGCCTTCTGCTGTGGGGTCAAATCCATACAATTGGTTAATTGGCTCACCTCCTCATCAGGGATTGCAGGCTCCTCTGGTCCAGCTGCCTCCACCACACCCACCTCCACCACGCCATCAGATCCCATCGTCAGACTAAGGTCATTGTCCCTCTGTACATCAGAATCCTCCACCTGGTACAGCTGACCCAGCTTCTGGTAGCGACCTATAATGACTTCATGCGGGTGGGGGTTACAAAGTCTGATAGGAAGTCTTCCTTCTTTAACTACAGCTAGAGTTCTGGCTATTCCCCAGGGTTTATCCCCAGGTAGAGTGTCCACCAACACCAAACGTTCTGCTCCGCCCCTGCCTCCGCGTGCTCGGCCCCAGACTGTAACTTCACAATTTGGGGGCACCCGAACTCCTCTGCGGCTGGCAGGCCAGACATAACCCAGAAATCCATCAGTTCGGTTAGCAACAGTCTCTCGGCAGATAGCAAAAGCATCCTTCCAGGCTCTGTGAGCTTGGAATGTCTGGGGAAGAGAAGCAGACTTGCCTTTGGTGAAGACAACATCCCAACATGCACTGATCACATTCATCCCCACAATGACAGGGTGTGTGGAGCAATCATTTTTCACAATTACAATCCCTTTTCCTGGTATTTTAACACCTTCCACTTCGAAATCCATAACGGCATAACCAGTATATGGTATTTCGAGCCCATTGGCTGCTTTTAAGGCAAATACTAAGGGTGTGTCAGTTTTATTCACTTCTGGAAAATGAGTGTCCATCACCTGTTGTTGCACCAATGTGACCTGAGAGCCTGTATCCAACAGTGCAGTCATCTTAACTCCTCCCATGCACACTTCTGTGAGGGGACACTGTCCAATGAAAGATGTGGTGGCCCTTTGTTTACTGGATATACACATTGTCCCCACCACCTGGGCCTCAGTAGCAGGGCTACTTTGTTTAACGGCGGTGGTTGGTCCAGAGTGGTTTGGCAAAACCGGGCAATATGTCCAGCTTGCTTACAGCGATGACATATGGGCTCCCCATCCCGTGTCCAGCTATTGGTGTAACCAGAGCGCTTCAGCTTAAATCTTGGTTTATTAGGAACTGGACTTGTCTGACTTTGCTGCGGCAGGAGAGGTTTAATCTCATCAAAAACATCTCTTACGATTTCTCTCATTTGACTCTTCACATCGTCCAGAATTTCTTTTTTTAACTTCTCCTTCCAGTCTGGTTCACCCAATGGTTTATTCCTTACGGACTCACCCGCTGTGAAGCAAGTAGTTTGCAGTCCTTGGCATCCCAGCTGTTCCTCTTCTAACAGTAAAGCCTCCCGATGGACAGTTGCAAAGTCATCTTCAGGGTGGTGCCGCACATAAGCTCGCAGAGTCTGTGACAGTGGGCCTTCACACAAACCCAACAGCATCTGCTCCTGCAAGCTCTCCTCAGCAGGTGCGTGGTCAGGGCTGCGCCGCTGTAGCCTGCAATATAGCTCCCTTAATCTTAAGGCGAATGCTTTCACCGACTCATTTGGTTTCTGTATACAACTGAAAAACTGCGACCTTAACACTGCCACAGGAGTATTGTCACCATACAGAGAATCCAAATACTCAAAAATTTTCTTAACTCTGTTTCTGCCTGCTTCTTCCAACACAGCAACTTGACGTTTTGGCTCACCACTCAGAGCCCCAATTAAGATTTCTATCTTCCTGGGTTCCTCCATCTCTTGAGCATTTAACAACCCCTGCAGTTGCTCCTTCCAATCCCCATATGAAACATCTGCATCCGGACCCCTGTACTTTGGTACCCAAGGGGCACCCGGATACACAGGCATCATCATTCTTGTCTCCGCCCCTAGGCACACAACCCTGCTCCCAAACCTGTGTCCTGCCAACAACGCCAAATTATGTCACCTAGGCAACGCCGGAGCGGCAGAGCTCCAGCGTCACACAGTGGTTCACAACGACACAGGTGGGGAGCGAGGGTGCAAAACCAGAGGGACAGAGACACCAGAGAGCGGGGGGGGGGGGGGGGGGGGGGGTGGGGGGGGGGGAACGGATGGACTATAATTTCTCAGCAATTAAAAACACATTTGTATTTGCAGACTAACTTTTACGTTGTGGTTTTAGAAGACAATACAGGTTTACTGATAGCATTTATGTGTTTACAATAACTTTTGTGTGTGTGTGTGTGGGGGGGGGGGGCAGCTTTGTGTGAGGGGGATGTCTACAGCTGATAATCTTTACTTATTATTACAGTCATGTCTCCATATACAATATATGATATCCACAAGCACGTGAGGATGTGTTTCAGCTGCTAACAGGCACCAGAATTAAAAGTGAAAATTGAACAAGTGTGAACGCTAACGCCATATCTTCAGCCATCGTCACCCCCGAGCTACACATGCAGGAAATTGTGTCCGACTTAAACGCCGGCTTTCAGCCTCTCCCCCTGCTGCTTCCGTCTGCTCTCGTCTGTTTTCCAGGCGAGGCGCTGCTCAACTCGAGCACGGCCATCCTCTTGTTTCACTCTGTTGCATCATCCCACCCACCAGGCGTGTAGAGTGCCATGATTGGCCCACAAAGCAGATAAAGCTCTGTGATTTGTTCACTAAGCAGATAGAGCACTATGATTGGCCCACCATTATGGACCAATCACAGCTCTTTATGTGTTTGAAACCCCTCTAGAGAGCTGTGATTGGCTAGCCAGAGTCCTGGTAGGAGCTGCGGAGGTTCCAATGGAGCATGCCTAGACCAAACTTTGCAAAGCAAGAATTTGGTCTAGTTCACTAGACTACGTCGCCACCATATTGGATGGGTCTCTTCACTTTCCAAACACAGTGAGCAACTATGCCCGTTTTTTGTGCAGCCTACCGTCACAACAATTGGCGTAAAATTGAAAACAGATCACGTGGGATTACTAGTGACTTTTCTGACCTACCTGATGGAATTTTATATTTAAATTCCCTTATTTTAATTATGTTTATATTTTAATAAGGCTTGAGATCACAGGTGATTAGGCATAGCATTCTGGGACGTGCAGGGCCATGTTGGAAAGCTGATGAGTGCAAACACACCGTGAAACAAATAGTACTGTCACAGAGAAGAAGCGGATTCGGGTGAAAAAGTGTTAACATTATAAAATCCCCAAAAAAGGATGCGGAATATACATGGATAGGTTAAACAAAGACGTCGGGGCCGGTATGTGGACAAAATCAGCATTATAAATTGTTTTTATCCACATGAAAGACCCAAGACTGGAGCACTGATGACATATTGTTGCCGCTGCAGTTCTGCATAACAAACATTTTCGGCTTTCTTGTTTGTGGTGTGAGCGGATGTAAACATCCGGATGAGAAGTAAACATTTTAGTTGCTGGTTTTTCTAGTAAAACAATTTGAATTATCATCTCACAGCAGAAGTGTAGCAGAAGTTGCGTTGTGTATCAGCACCCGCATTAGCTCACCAGCATGTGAGTGTAGCCTGTGTGTGTGTGTTTGTGTGTGTTTTGTGTGCATGCTGAGGTTGAAGGAAAGAAATGATGTATAAAAACCTACACCATCTGTAACTTACCAGAATGAAAATACTCCAGGAGGTTATGTTTAGTCGCCTTACAGCTGCGATCCAAGCGAGCCGACTACACTCTGTTAAGCTAGATAACTTGGTCTCCGTGGTTTTGCCTCTAAGCGGAACAGTTAGCTAGTTTTCCACCTTTATTCCACTGGCGATCACGTGTGTCACCCCACAACACATCAACGATTTAGCAAAGTTGTGTTAAATAACCGATCGACTGAATAAAAGATTAAATTAAGCTGCAAGAACGAGACTGAGCACGCGGTTTACAGTAGTAACTCCATCATGGCGGACGCGTCGGTGATGACATCACAATCACAAGCCCTATTATCATGCCATACCATGTGTCTGATTTTGTGAAAAAGCTTGATATAAAATGTGTATTTAGCTGGGTAAGCCCCTTCCTCGGTCGAAACAAATGCACTGGGGTGAATGGAGACCCATCTGGTGACCTTTAGCCCTCTGGAGGCAGGCGTTGCCGATTTGCAACGTTAAAACCTACCTGGTTACTCCACATACGTGTTTCATGAGCATTTTTTAACTCAGAAGTTCCCCTGAAGGACTTAGTTGTTAGTCCTTTTATCAAAACTTATTTTGAGCCTGAGAGGGTTAAATATCTGACTGGTGCTAACGCAGAAGTCAGTCACCAGCCCCATTTTATCCCACTAGCAACACTGCAGGACAACTACATATTATCAGTTTTTACTCTATCAGTATTTACATTAGACCATTTTACAGTAATATTACTTTAGATTTATGACACTTGAGTCACCAACACAAAACATATAAAAATAAAACTGCATCTGATTCATCGTTTACAGAGAAAGTTCAAATGTTCCGTTAGGAAGAGGTACGGGGCTTCCTGTTCCGCTTGGCTCGGCGTGTGCCCCGGAATCGGAAGAACTCAAAGTGTCTGCTCTGGTCCATGTTGGGGAAGGGGGGTGGGCCTGTGTGAAGCCTCTTGATGAAGTGGACCTCTCTCTGGTTCTCCCGAGTCCTGGAGG